>NC_090726.1:34479390-34514390 GCF_036898095.1 Palaemon carinicauda | reverse complement strand
TTCAAGAAAGAGACCTTACATTAAGATCAAGATTAATCTTCATTACGCTTCATTGCGTCAAATATTGGTACAGTACTATTAAATAGCGATGGGGGATTGATAAACACGGTCCACTTGCTAACACCCCCCCCCCCTACCCTTCTCCCCCACCCACAATTTCTGAATAAATTAAGGCCGTATTACAGTTGTAAAGTAAAGCGATTGCAAGATCGTACGAACTATATGATCTGGTTTATGAAATTTAAATAATTGTGAATTTTGATACTGTACAAAACGAGCACCGAAAGTAATTAGGATATTTTACATTAACAATCACTAAAAGAGCAATGCAAACGACAGGTGCCTTTGAACGTTACGTCACTTCGTATTGGATGTCAGGCGACATTCCCGGAACTTTCGGAGATATGCTTACTACTCTCTACTTATGAAAAAAAGTCTGTGATGCTAAGCTTTTTACTTGAAAAAAAAAAAAAACAATATAATTCTACTTTTTGAAGTCGCCAACTATTTTTGGAATGCCACAAAACTCTCTAACACACACCCATGATAAAACACAGCGGAAGTCACGATAAATAAACATGTGCAATTGCTAGCGATAGCGGAGGTATTCATTAAATCATCTATTCTCCAAGTTTTTAAAACTCATTAAATTACTCATCAATAATTTTCTTCAGGAGCAGCATTGCTCCATTCCAATCTTAATCTTAAACAAAACATGAAATAATTTGTAGTCAACTTTCAATGAGATTTTATTCGGGTTCTAAAAGTCCTAAGTCTTCACTATCATGTCCTTGCAAATGAATTGAAAAATACGTACAATTTTCTATATAATAGTATTGGAAAAAGCTATACTATTTAAAGGTTTAAAGGTATAAAGGCCGCTCATGAATGGCAGAGGCAAGGGACAGTGACACTGCCCTATCAAGCAGGACAATGCCCTATAGACTGACCATATGTACATATGATCAGCACCCAAGGCCCCTCCCCACCCAAGCTTGGACCAAACCGCCCATAATTAGCTCACAAAGATGCTGAGGTTGCAGCGACCAAAGAAACTAGCGAGTTTGAACGGAACTCAAACCCCAGTCTGGCGTTCACCAGTCAGGGACGTAACCACATCCCTTAAAATATCTGAACATAAAGGAAATATGAAGAATCATATCAATTCACTCAGTTCTAAGTCTCAAAGAACAAATAAACTATGTAAAAATGTCCTCCAAGGGGCTTATGGGAATAGGTCTATATTGCAAATTGCAAACATTCAGCTTACCTACAGTCAGTAATTTACCTTGTGTCAATTAATATGCCCTTAACAATATTGATGCATTAGTTTCATGAAAAAGATCCAGGAAATGAAAGGAAGTTTGCCTTTCCTAACAGTAAGTCAGAGTACGACATAAATGTTTTAGTATACAGAAGGCAACGTTCGAGCCATCTTCCCTATACAGCATAATAAAGGGCAATTGTCTGGTTATATATATATATATATATATATATATATATATATATATATATATATATATATATATATATATATATATGGATGAAAATCAACACAATATCGTGCTCAAATAGAAATAAATTTCTACCTCATACTTGGGATCGAATCCTAGCCCCTTCAAATGAAAGGCCGGGTCGCTTCCAACCATGCCACCACAGGCTCAAAAGAAGTCGGAACCTAACTGCTAACTGCAGTTTAGGATTTACCTGGCGTGATATCAGTCTCCTACCAGCGAGTTTTCCCCGACTTCCCGGCCCACCAAGTGACACAACTGATAGCACTCAATTCGAATCACCCCTAATGAGTCGATATGGATGAAGATCAACACACAATATCGTGCTCAAATAAAAATAAATTCTTACCTCATACTTGGGATCAAACCCTAGCCCCTTCAAAATCAAAGGCCAGGTCGCTTCCAACCATGCCACCACAGGCTTAAAAGAAGTTGGAACCTAACTGCTAACTGCAGTTCAGGATTTACCTGGCGTGACATCAGTCTCTTACCAGAAAATTTTCCCCGATTTCCCGGCCCACCAGGTAACACAACTGATAGCACTCAATTCGAATCACCCCTAATGAGTCAATATGGATGAAGATCAACACACAATATCATGCTCAAATAAAAATAAATTTTTACCTCATACTTGGGATCAAACCCTAGCCCCTTCAAAATCAAAGGCCAGGTCGCTTCCAACCATGCCACCACAGGCTAAAAAGAAGTCGGAACCTAACTGCTAACTGCAGTTCAGGATTTACCTGGCGTGACATCAGTCTCTTACCAGAGTTTTCTCCGATTTCCTGGCCCACCAGGTGATACAATTGATAGCATTTAATTCGAATCACCCCTAATGAGTCAATATGGATGAAGATCAACACACAATATCGCGCTCAAATAAAAATAAATTTTTACCTCATACTTGGGATCGAACCCTAGCCCCTTCAAATCAAAGGCCAGGTCGCTTCTAACCATGCCACCACAGGCTCAAAAGAAGTCGGAACCTAACTGCTAATTGCAGTTTGAGATTTACTTGGCGGGACATCAGTCTCTTACCAGCGAGTTTTCCCCGATTTCCTGGCCCACCAGGTGATACAATTGATGGCATTTAATTCGAATCACCCCTAATGAGTCAATATGGATGAAGATCAACGCAATATCATGCTCAAATAGGAATACATTTCTACCTCATACTTGGGATCGAACCCTAGCCCCTTAAAATCAAAGGCAGGTTGCTTCTAACAATGCCACCACAGGCTCAAAAGAAGTCGGAACCTAACTGCTAACTGCAGTTTGGGATTTACCTGGCGAGACATCAGTCTCTTACCAGCGAGTTTTCCCCGACTTCCCGGCCCACCAGGTGACACAATTGATAGCATTTAATTCGAATTACCACTAATGAGTCAATATGGATGAAAATCAACACGATATCGTGCTCAAATAGAAATAAATTTCTACCTCATACTTGGGATCAAACCCTAGCCCCTTCAAATCAAAGGCCAGGTCGCTTCCAACCATGCCACCACAGGCTTAAAAGAAGTCGGAACCTAACTGCTAATTGCAGTTCGGGATTTACCTGGCGGGACATCAGTCTCTTACCAGCGAGTTTTCCCCGATTTCCCAGCCCACCAGGTGACACAATTGATAACCTTTAATTCGAATTACCCCTAATGAGTGGATATGGATGAAAATCAACGCAATATCATGCTCAAATAGAAATAAATTTCTACCTCATACTTGGGATCGAACCCTAGCCCCTTCAAATCGAAGGGCAGGTTGCTTCCAACCATGCCACCACAGGCTTAAAAGAAGTCGGAACCTAACTGCTAACTGCAGTTCGGGATTTACCTGGCGAGACATCAGTCTCTTACCAGCGAGTTTTCCCAGACTTCCCGGCCCACCAGGTGACACAATTGATAGCATTTAATTCAAATTACCCCTAATGAGTCAATATGGATGAAAATCAACACGATATCGTGCTCAAATAGAAATAAATTTCTACCTCATACTTGGAATCAAACCCTAGCCCCTTCAAATCAAAGGCCAGGTCGCTTCCAACCATGCCACCACAGGCTTAAAAGAAGTCGGTACCTAACTGCTAATTGCAGTTCGGGATTTACCTGGCGGGACATCAGTCTCTTACCAGCGAGTTTTCCCCGACTTCCCAGCCCACCAGGTGACACAATTGATAGCCTTTAATTCGAATTACCCCTAATGAGTCGATATGGATGAAAATCAACGCAATATCATGCTCAAATAGAAATAAATTTCTACCTCGTACTTGGGATCGAACCCTAGCCCCTTCAAATCGAAGGCCAGGTTGCTTCCAACCATGCCACCACAGGCTTAAAAGAAGTCGGAACCTAACTGCTAACTACAGTTCGGGATGTACCTGGCGTGACATCAGTCTCTTACCAGCGAGTTTTCCCAATTTCCTGGCCCACCAGATGACACAATTGATAGCATTTAATTCGAATTACCCCTACTGAGTCGATATGGAGGAAAATCAACACGATGTCGTGCTCAAATAGAAATAAATTTCTACCTCATACTTGGGATCAACCCTAGCCCCTTCAAATCAAAGGCCAGGTCGCTTCCAACCATGCCACCACAGGGTCAAAAGAAGTTGGAACCTAACTGCTAACTGCAGTTTGGGATGTACCTGGCGTGACATCAGTCTCTTACCAGAGAGTTTTCCCCAACTTACGGGCCACCAAGTGACACTATTGATAGCATTTAATTCAAATTACCTATAATGAGTCAATATGGATGAAGATCAACACAATATCGTGCTCAAATAGAAATAAATTTCTCCCTTATACTTGGGATCGAACCCTAGCCCCTTCAAATCAAAGGCCAGGTCGCTTCTAACCATGCCACCACAGGCTCAAAAGAAGTCGGAACCTAACTGCTAACTGCAGTTCGGGATTTACCTGGTGCGACATCAGTCTCTTACCAGCGAGTTTTCCCCGATTTACCGGCCCACCAGGTGATACAATTGATAGCATTTAATTCAAATTACCCCTACTGAGTCAATATGGATGAAAATCAACACGATATCGTGCTCAAATAGAAATAAATTTCTACTCCATACTTGGGATCGAACCCTAGCCCCTTCAAATCGAAGGCCAGGTTTCTCAACCATGCCACCACAGGCTTAAAAGAAGTCGGAACCTAACTGCTAACTGCAGTTCGGGATTTACTTGGCGAGACATCAGTCTCTTACCAGCGAGTTTTCCCCGATTTCCCAGCCCACCCGGTGATACAATTGATAGCATTTAATTCGAATTACCCCTACTGAGTCAATATGGATGAAAATCAACACGATATCGTGCTCAAATCGAAATAAATTTCTACCTCATACTTGGGATCGAACCCTAGCCCCTTCAAATCAAAGGCCAGGTCGCTTCCAACCATGCCACCACAGGCTTAAAAGAAGTCGGAACCTAACTGCTAAATGCAGTTCGGGATTTACTTAGCGAGACATCAGTCTCTTACCAGCGAGTTTTCCCCGACTTCCCAGCCCACCCTCGTGACACAATTGATAGCATTTAATTCGAATTACCCCTACTGAGTCGATATGGATGAAAATCAACACGATATCGTGCTCAAATAGAAATAAATTTCTACCTCATACTTGGGATCAAACCCTAGCCCCTTCAAATCAAAGGCCAAGTCGCTTCCAACCATGCCACCACAGGCTCAAAAGAAGTTGGAACCTAACTGCTAACTGCAGTTCGGGATGTACCTGGCGTGACATCAGTCTCTTACCAGCGAGTTTTCCCCGATTTCCTGGCCCACCAGGTGACACAATTGATAGCATTTAATTCAAATTACCCCTAATGAGTCAATATGGATGAAGATCAACACAATATCGTGCTCAAATAGAAATAAATTTCTCCCTTGTACTTGGGATCGAACCCTAGCCCCTTCAAATCAAAGGCCAGGTCGCTTCTAACCATGCCACCACAGGCTCAAAAGAAGTCGGAACCTAACTGCTAACTGCAGTTCAGGATTTACCTGGTGCGACATCAGTCTCTTACCAGCGAGTTTTCCCCGATTTCCTGGCCCACCAGGTGACACAATTGATAGCATTTAATTCGAATTACCCCTACTGAGTCAATATGGATGAAAATCAACACGATATCGTGCTCAAATAGAAATAAATTTCTACCTCATACTTGGGATCGAACCCTAGCCCCTCCAAATCAAAGGCCAGGTCGCTTCTGACCATGCCACCACAGGCTTAAAATGAAATGAAAGGGCTGGTTGCTTTCAAACATGCCAGTGGCCTTTCATTTGAAGGGCTAGGGTTCAATCCCAAGTATGAGGTCGAAATTTATATATATATATATATATATATATACAGTATATATATATATATATATATATATATATATATATATATATATATATATATATATATATATTACGATCACGCCCGTGGCATTGCCAATTGAATAACTAACCGGTCTCTCCTTTTTCCCCGGGCAAGGGAGAGAAAGAGAGAGTAGTCATACCCTGGTGAAAAGGGTGCGTTTGTTTACATACCTATCAAAATGTTTAATCGTCATTTTTGGCGGGTCACGTACTCTACTTTATAGATAACAATCAGTGAATATATAATGACAGGATATTGTCCGCAAGTACAATTATCCTTATGAAGAACTGATGAAACTTGACATTTTTAATTACTGCTAGTATATCTGGTTCGGTCAAATAATAGTAATAGCCGTTTTCTAAGCATTCATATCAAATACGAAATTCGACTCTGACATCTTACACATTTGTTGAACAGTTTTACATTGAATTTACTTCTCCAAATATTTAAATCTTTATCCTAGTTTAACTAAGAACCATGTACACTCTATTCATCTTTCATAATTCAGTATAATAGAGCTAGTTATCTTGAAACATTCTTAACATAAATAGATCGAAAGGTTTATCCCTCCTGGCTATGGGTATTATTTGTTCTTATTTAGAGATCTCTGATATTTCTTTGTACCAAATAAACATGTTGTTTGACAACCTTCCAGTTCAGGGCGTATTATACAATAAATTGAATACTTTTTACGTGGCTATACTTTTTTCCTATAGTGATCATACATTAATAATCTTATTAGTTTAAAGAACATTATTCTTATTTCAAAATCTTTAAATTTGAGAACCAAACTCATTGGTGTAAGTAAAACTGACTTCCAGAAATTAGAAATGCAAATTGTGAGGTCAATAACTCAGCAACCAAATGTATGAAACGTTTAAAATCCCTAGAAGATATATAACTCTTAACCTTAAAAATTGGGAAATTTTGATATCATTACATTCAGGCAAATAATTTTTTCACTCCCAAATGTAATAAATATTAGGAAGACGTTTACGTTTGGAAATATTGTGGTTAACGACTCACTATTTCATCAGATAATCTTGGTTAAACAGATTTTATGGAGTTACAAACACGAGAAATTACTCACATACTGTCAAAGAGGCACACGTTCTACCTTCGCCTGAATATGAAAAGCCCTGTCGATTTCCTCACTTTTATAACAAGAAACAAATTACTTTTACATAATTAAGAACTTTCATAACAATAATAAAAACGAAATAAATATTTAATCCCAACGGATATCTTTCATTAAATATAACAGATGGATGATACAAATTACTTCACATCAAAACCATTGCCTAACTTGTGTTGTGAAACTTGGACACCCCTTTTTGTCATTATTCACAACCAAATATGGAATAGTCCTACTTTCACCAACCTAATTATCTTGAAGTTAATCTAATCAATCTTTCGATTGCGCCCATCTCATTTTCTTTAGTTACTGAATCTCAAAAACAAATTATATTGTTTGCAATACGATACAAATATTTTTTTGTGCTTGGGAAAATATGCACTGTATAAAAATATTCACTCACACAGACACAAGACACATACACATACACACACACACACACATATATATATATATATATATATATATATATATATATATATACATATATACATTATATATATGTATGTATATATACATATATATATATATATATATATATATATATATATATATATATATATGTATATATATATACTATATACACGCAAGAGGCGATACCAACATGTAGGTAGGTATAATTAGAATGATTCTCCATTTACTATTGGCAATTATTTATCTAGAATCTCATCCAAAATATGCAATATGAATACATATTTTTACGCAAACATAACATACATACATATACACACAAACATACATACATACATATATATATATATATATATATATATATATATATATTTATATATATATATATATATATATATATATATATATATATATATGTGTGTGTGTGTGTGTGTACTACAGTATATACATAAATAATATATATATATATATATATATATTTTTGGGCTCAAGCCATGTCGTCCTGATGGAAGTTCCTATAGGGTAGCTTCCTAGGGTATATTACAACTACGGCGATATTCCCAGAGAATTTACCTTAAGGTACCAGAATTCTAACTCCTGGAGCGAGTATCCCTCGTGAAAGGGATATCGCGACATATCAGAGGACGTATTCTAGACACGTCACATGGCAATCTACGACCTGAATAGAGATTCGTCTCGTAGGAGGGAGATTGACGAGATACGAATTCGGGAAAGAAAAAGGGGAGCCGCTCCCAAGGCTTCCCTATCCCCCGATTCGTATGCGTGCCTGGCGCCAATCCTGGCGCCATCTGTATTCCTTTTTGCGTAGCTTAACAACTCGGTGTTTTTTCCTGTTTTTCTCGCAAATCTTGGATTTATTCAACTTTTCATGGCTTCTTCGTCTTCGTTGACCTCGGATAAGTTGAGTATAGTGTCTGTTATGTATAAATGTAGGCTCTTGGTAAAATTTTGAGTGATTAATAGGATTAATCTTTGATACAAGAGCCGTAGCCTACCAGAGGTGTCCTGGACACTGTCACTCGCTAGGTATAAATTAGTTAGTCAGAGTGACATTCCTGGTTGTTTTGCTTAATAAAATTTAGCTATTTAGCTTTACATAGGATTTCCTTTCGTGCTTAGTATTATTTGGCGAAGTATTCGCCATTCTGGCCTACGCTAGGCCATGTAGCCTAGTCGTTTGGTCCTAGTACTTAATGCATGATTATGGTTTTTCCGAGTGTAATTAAAATTTTATTGAAGCTTTAGGCTATATTTTATACATTTAGACTGTGTGGAATATTTCCAAGATTGTATACGTGAGAGTTTCGGTGAATTAGGTAATCGATTCTCTTGGTGCCTAGGCTAATTGCTTATGGAGCCTTAGTATACTTTATCATACTCCCCGGTTGCTTTCTTTTCTTCGGAGAAGGTATGCAATCCCTTTCCCTCTGTTTAAGCCTTGGGCTTATCCCTAAGTGGTTTTTTCCGAATTTATTTTCGATAAAACTATACTAGGGTGTTACTGTACCTTCCTGTTCCTGCTGAGTCTGGTTCAAAGAGGGACAGAACAACAGAGTTTTTAGTCTGAGTCCGTGTTGTTTGGCTTGGGGCAGAGTCTCCCTCGCTGACCTAACACTTACAAAGGGAGCTGAGCTCCCTTAGGTCACTGTCGAAGGTTTCTGTAGTTATGATTCCTTCTTGTGTGATCGACCAGACTAAGTCCTGTTGCTGTTCTCGGGGAGGATAAATCTTCCCTTGGGAGTTGCAACGCCTTCCTTGCTTTGGTGCTCTGGAAGCTGGCAGGTATTATACTACTGCGCTGGCCCTTTCCCTTAGATCTCCCTTAGGCTAAGACAGAGTTCTTGGCTGCGGGTGATCTGTCACTAAAGCAAGGTTGGCAGGACCCTCTTGTCCCTTCCCCCTCTATCTCCGTAATGGCCTAGCCATTACTGTACTGTACCTTGCCGGCCGGCAGAGCTGGCCGGCAGGGGTATTACTGTACCATATGTCATTCTACTTCTGGACCTAGTATAGGTTGGGATATGGATTGACTAAGCCCATTGCCGGCCGGCAGAGACGCTGGACGACAAGGGTCTTATGTTTTCGAGTGCTGCCCGGACCTCTCTTGGTCCCTCATCCATGCCTGCCGGCAGAGCCGGACGGCATTGGTCAAGGAAGCCTGAATTAAGTTTCTCCCCTTCCTTATATGCACTCTTTCGGTTGCCGGGCTTGGGGGGTTGTGTACACTCTTATCCCGGCATCCATTCTATTTTCTTCTAGTGCTGTACCTGTCCCGGCAGCCGGCCTATGAGGCCGGCTGCCGGCCTGTGAGGCCGGCAGCCGGGCAGGGGTAGTCTTCTGGTTCTTTTGCTGCCGGCTGGCATCGGTCTTGGACCTTTGCCGGCCGGCTTATGTCAGTCCTTGTCTGCCGGTCACCAAGAGTGTGGCCGGCAGCTGGGTACTACCTTGTGTAGTTGCTGGCCGGCAATCATTGCCGGCCAACACTGGCTGTTGCTGGCCGGCAGCTGCTGCCGCCGGCACAGGCATTTGAACCAGAGGGCTGCCGCCCTATAGCTGTTAAGTAGTATACTTTAAAGCTAATTGTGGTGTGTGCCGGCCGGCAAAGGCAGGCCGGCACACATCCTCCTATACTGTACTAGTATTCTTCTGTATAGCATATACAGTAAGAAGAAAACTATAGTAAAAGTTTAGGTACAGCACTGTATCTTCTAACACTATTGTGTTTTCTTACACAGCCCTTTGCTGTTGCCCTCAGACAGGAAGCAGAGTTCTTCCCCGTCTATTATCCAGGATTTTTAAAATCATTGCCTAGGTGTGAGCTCCACCTGTTTCCTATGGAAACCTTGCATTGGTTACTCTAGTAGAGATAAACCATTTTTGATTTTATTATCTGGAAGGCTGCAACAATGGGTTGTGAGGGAAACACAAGTGTGTGTCTTTCATTTATGAATTGTTATGCTATACTATGCATATCCAGTGATACATAGTTCACTTGATACTCATGGAAATTTCTTCTCTTTACAGAAGGACTCTCCGAAGTGGGGAAGTGCTTTCTGCAATGGCAGCAGCAAGAACCTCTGCGGACATGAGTTTTGTAGGAGACACGCAGCATACGCTGTCTCCAAGGATGATCTCCGGTATTGGGACCCTCAGGTATGTACTGTGTGCACTAACCTGATCAATGAGACATTTAAATAGCTAGGAAGAAGCTTCGTACCTGGGTAAGGGGCTTCCAAAAGTACACTTCTGGCCCTTATCTTCCAAGTGAGAAGATGAGGGCGTATCTTTTCCCTAAGGCATCAGCTGAGGCAGTGATTCCCCAGCCTCAAGAGGAGATCCCCTAAGTTCAGATCCAGGTGGATGCTGAAGTCGCGGTCGCGATGCAAGACATCCAGCTAAATGACAGGATATCTGATGTGGACGGGTGTCAGGAGGAAAACCTCCTTGCAGAAGCCCAGGATGAAGTTCAAGTCCCTCTACATCGGCCGGTCTCCCAGTAGAGCTGGGACAGGCCCTCTCTTCTATTGTTGGAATGATCCAACAAATGCAGAAGGAGAATCAGGAGAAGGCGGCTGCAATGGAACTGCGAATGCAGTGCCTTGCAGAATCACATGGGCCCCAGAAAAGCTCAATGTGAAAGACCTTCCTTTGTGCTCGGATGCTAACCCATGGAGGTATGCTGAGCACATGTCGATGACGACTGGAAAGATCGTCATCTCGGATATGCTGGGCTCAGTTCCCCTGGAGGGTGGAATTCTGGCCCAGCAAGGCACCATATCCGGACTGTTATGTCCGGCTGAGGAAGGAACCAGCTTCAAAGGAGGAGGCAGAGCCGAAGGAGGTCATAGTGATGACCATGCTAAGGCTCAAGCTCTACTTTCATGTTCGATGAAAGAGAGGGGCTTCTCTAACTCAAAGGTAGCTGCATTGAATAGGAAGCTCCCTTCCTTTGTGTCCTCGCCTACTAGAGCCTTCCCCCTTTTTACAGAAAGGGTTTCTGGCTGTACTAAAAGCAATCGAGGCCGGCAAGTCTTGCCCCTCCCTAGAGGAGTGTAAACCCTTGTCGCTGGCCCTGCCTATGGACCACAAAGATTGGAAGGACGTCCATCTTACGTTCTAAGTGGAAAGTTGGAGGCTGATATTGCCGGACGTCAGTTCGGCAAGGACCCCCCTAAGCTGTCTGACTTTCTTTTGCGAAGTGAGCTCGATACAAAAGAAAGACTGACTGCCTCAATGTCTCTTCAGACTACTCTCGAGATGATGGCAAGTGACCCCAAGGTCCATGAAATGTTCATGGTAGTGGCCAAGCCTCATCTGGCCACAGTGACGAAGGACCTTTATGGCTTCGTCAAGGCAAGGAGAGCTTGTAGGGAGTTCGTGTTTACCTCGGCTACAGTGAGGCACGAGATAAAGAAACTAATCTCCTCCAACATTTGGGGAAAAGACCTTTTTCCCTACCGACTTGGTCAAAGAAGTTTTTGATAAAGCCACCTTGGAGAATAGAAACCTTCTCCAGAAGTGGGACCTGGCTATCAAAAGAAAGTCTTCCCCGGATGAGGGTCCTCAACCAAAGAGGAAGACTATGAGGACTAGGCTACCGTCTCGGCCAGCCAAGCCTCTTAGACAGCAACAGCAACTGCAATTGCCATTGCCCCCAGTGCCCCAGATCGTGGCACAAACCCCGACCACCTTTCAGTGGGTACCCCAGGCCGTGTCGACACAGTCCACGGCATTCACCCCAGCGTTCGAAGGGCAGTCTACTTCCTTCCGAGCAAAGCCTAGAAGAGCAGCCAGAGGCTCGTCTAGACGCCCCTCAAGGGGAAGGGGATTCAGGGGTGGTCGTGGTCAGGAAGGCAAGACCTCAGGACGGCAGTCCAAGTGAGGTGATACCGGTAGGAGGGAGACTTCTGAAATTTCGGGATCGGTGGACCTTCGATCCCTGGGCCCACAGCCTACTCAAGAATGGATTGGGCGGGAGCTGGTACAGCACTCCACCCCCGTACCTTCGGTTTTTTCCAACACTCCACCCCCGTTATGGAGGAGTACGTTCAAGAACGGTTGGAGAAAAAGGGTGAAGCCCATCAATTTCTAAGGGAGGCTGTTTTGTGTTCCCAAGAAAGACTCGGAAAAGCTCAGAGTCATTCTGGACTTGTCGCCACTTAACAAGTTCATAGTGAATTGCAAATTCAAAATGCTAACACTGCAACACATAAGGACCTTACTGCCCAAGAGGGCATATTCCGTCTCTATAGACTTGTCAGATGCCTACTGGCACATTCCAATTAGCCATCGACTCTCCCCCTACCTAGGGTTCAGGCTACAGCGAAGACTATACGCCTTCGGAGCCATGCCATTCGGGCTAAACATAGCCCCAAAGGATTTTTACGAAGCTTGCGAGCGTAGCTCTCAAACAATTTCGCCTAAAGGGAATTCAGGTAGTAGCCTACCTGGACGACTGGTTGGTGTGGGCAGCATCCGAGACAGAATGCTTGCAAGCTTCCAGTCAGTGATCCAGTTCCTAGAGTACCTAGGCTTCAAGATCAACAGAAAAAGTCTCGACTTTCTCCATCTCAAAAGTTCCAGTGGCTAAGATCCACTGGGACCTTTTGTCACACCGTTTCTCCACCCCAGCGAAGAAAAGGAAGGAGATAGCGGGTTCTGTCAAGAGACTTCAAGATGCCGAAAGGATATCAAGACACGAGCAGGAGAGAGTACTGCGCTCTCTCCAGTTTGCTTCGGTGACAGACCCAGTGCTAAGAGCACAGCTAAAGGATGCAATCGGAGTTTGGAGAAGTTATGCATCAAACGCGTGAAGAGATCTGAGAAGACCAGCCGCTTCGGCTAAGTACTCTTCTCAGGCCTTGGTCCCAAGCCAGACATCTAAAGAAGTCAGGTTCTTCTTCAGCCACCTCCCCCGTCGGTGACGATTCACTCAGACGCCTCAAAGGAGGGATGGGGAGGTCACTCTCATCGGAAAAAAGTCCAGGGGACTTGGTCCAGGCTATTCAAGACCTTTCTCATAAAACTTTCTAGAAGCTAGGGCAGTGCTCCTTACCTTAAAGAAAGTCTCCCCGCGTCATTCGTTCCACATAAAGTGGTAATAGACAGCGAGGTAGTTGTAAGATACTTGAATCGACAAGGATCGAGGTCACCACCTCTCAACCAGGTGATGTTGGCCGTCTTCCGATTGGCGGAAAAGAAGAAGTGGTACCTGTCGGCAGTTCACCTTCAAGGAGTCCGCAATGTGACAGCGGACGCTCTATCCAGGTTCACACCGATAGAGTCGGAATGGTCCTTAGACGCAGGATCATTCTCCTTCATTCTGAATCAGTCCCAGAACTGCAGATAGACCTCTTTGCGACGAAAGACAACAAGAAGTTGCCCCTGTACGTGCCCCGTACGAGGACCCCTTAGCGGAAGCAGTGGACGTGATGTCCCTCGACTGGAACAGATGGTCCAAGATTTATCTGTTCCCTCCTCACAACCTTCTGTTGAGGGTCCTCAACAAACTGAGATCCTTCAAAGGGTAGCGGCAATAGTGGCCCACAAGTGGCCGAACAGCGTGTGGTTCCTCCTGGCATTGGAACTGTAGCTGAAGTTTGTACCACTACCAGATCCAGTTCTGACCCAGCGAGTCCAGAAGTCAACTGTCTGCGCTTCATTACAGAAAACCCGGACCCTGCAGTTCATGATTTTCTCTCCCTAGCGGTGAGAAAGCGTTTCGGGATTTCGAAAGCCAGTATAGACTTCATTGAGGAATATAAATGCAAATCTACTAGAAGGCAATATGAGTCATCTTGGAGAAAATGGGTGGCCTTTTGTCAAGGCGAAGATTCCGCAGGAGATCTTGACAGACTTCTGCTTATCTTTTTTCCCCACCTCCATGGTCAAGGGTTGGCAGCGAACACGATTTCAGCGTGTAAGTCTGCTTTGACAAGACCCATTCTATATGCCTTCCAGGTCGACCTAGGTAACGAGATCTTTAATAAAGTCCCGAAAGCCTGTGCTAGGCTCAGACCTTCAGCACCTTCAAAGCCCATTTCATGGTCTTTAGACAAGTTCTTCATTTCGCTTCTCTGTTGAGCAATGAAGAATGTGCGTTAAAGGATTTGACACAAAAAGTTATTTTCCTAATTTGCACTCGCGTCCGGGGCCAGGGTTAGTGAAATTGTAGCCTCTCGAGAGAGGCAGGTCGTGTTCAGTTCCTGGATGGGGAAGAACTGAACCTGTTTCCGGATCCTACGTTTCTCGCCAAGAATGAGTTACCCACCAACAGGTGGGGTCCCTGGAGAATCTGCCCTCTGAAAGAAGATGCATCTCTATGTCCAGTAGAATGCCTAAAGGTCTATCTTCATAGAACTTCAGACTTCAAGGGTGGTCAACTATTCAGGGGAGAAACATCAGGCTCAAATTTATCTCTGAATCAACTCAGAGCAAAAATCACATATTTTATTCGCAGAGCGGATCCTGACAATACACCCGCAGGTCACGATCCGAGGAAAGTTGCCTCATTCTTAAATTTCTTTAATTGTATGGATTTTGAACATCTCCGTTCATACACTGGCTGGAAGTCTTCCAGAGTGTTCTTTCGCCACTATGCGAAGCAAGTAGAGGAACTAAAAGAGATCTGTGGTAGCAGTGGGTCGCGGTGTTAACCCTACTGTTTAACTCTGCGAGGAACAGTGGTCTTAATTGGGACGATTAATTCCAGGGTGAGTGTGTAGTTACATACTGTACTACAAACTAAGTGAGGGCACTGTGTTGCCCATCCAGACTGTTCCATTTCCGAAGGTGAACCTAGCATAAGTGCAGACATGTGTGCCGAGCGTTTCTAACGCTAATGTCATTGATTTGTAATACAGGCTTTTATGACTTTGATACCTCGGTATCTTAAAAGTGGCATCTAATGTTTTTCTTTCAGACAAACAAGCCCTGTTTACTATCATACTTATGCTTAAAGTTTTGGGTTATCCTCTTCTTATATATATATGTATAATTGTGGTTAACCTGTCTGTTTATTGTCTGTCAATAAGCTTGTTCTTGAGAACCTTGCGTCTCCTTCACCTGTGTCAATTTATTGGTATAATTGAGCATTCATTCTATGTACCTTATCTGGGATAATTCTAATAGAATTGTTCCTTTATGCAAGCTATGTTGCATTGGTTTTCCTCCTATGCGGATATAAAACCTTTGGCCAATACAAGTATTGTGCGGAAAACTGGTCGATATTTCATATTGACGCAGTGGTCCTTTACAAACTATGCTTTACTTAATATAGGGCGAGACCACTATATTAGCTTGCCTGGTATTCATACATAGATATATGTACTCTTCGAGACTTTCCAGAGTCTAGTAGGACTCTTCCCTGTAGGGGGCAGGAAGCTCTAACATAGTTTATAGTTAGTTGAAAAGATGTATAACGGTAACATCTTAGGTCTCTAGGTCTAGTCGACCGGGAATAAATATCTCCGGGGAGTACGGCACGTTCTGAGAATCCACAGATACAGTAATGCTCTGGTACACTTCCATCAGGACGACATGGCTTGAGCCCAAAAAACGGATTTTGAGCGAAGCGAAAAATCTATTTTTGGGTGAGATAGCCATGTCGTCCTGATGGACCCGCCCTTGCCTTTCTAAGAAAGGGCTGTAGGACCCCTCCCTACATACAGTATCTGTAGCACCTCGTGTACGCTACAAGGAATACAGATGGCGCCAGGATTGGCGCCAGGCACGCATACGAATCGGGGGATAGGGAAGCCTTGGGAGCGGCTCCCCTTTTTCTTTCCCGAATTCGTATCTCGTCAATCTCCCTCCTACGAGACGAATCTCTATTCAGGTCGTAGATTGCCATGTGACGTGTCTAGAATACGTCCTCTGATATGTCGCGATATCCCTTTCACGAGGGATACTCGCTCCAGGAGTTAGAATTCTGGTACCTTAAGGTAAATTCTCTGGGAATATCGCCGTAGTTGTAATATACCCTAGGAAGCTACCCTATAGGAACTTCCATCAGGACGACATGGCTATCTCACCCAAAAATAGATTTTTCGCTTCGCTCAAAATCCGTTATATATATATACATATATATATATTGTAATAACTACAAATACATACATTTATACATATGAGAGAGAGAGAGAGAGAGAGAGAGAGAGAGAGAGAGAGAGAGAGAGAGAGAGAGAGAGAGAGAGACTTTATATACGTTCAAGCATTTGCATATTAGTAAATAAAGCAAAGAGGAGAGCGAACCTAACCTACCTTCCCACCCCGTCCCCTCCCCACCCACCGTGCGAGGCCTCCAGTCTATGCGTGCCGTAAGACCAACCTCAGGAGCTCATAATGGTTTACCAGAGCCATGTCTTCTGTGACACGGAATTAATTACGAAGATTCATCGTCACGATATAATATATTATAAAATAAGTCTGGGAGGGGAGCATCATCCCATCAGCGAATATATTCCTCCTTTCCCAAGGAGGATTTGGGCTGTTTCGTTCTTGCATTCATGTGTGGTTAGGATTCGGGTGAATAAAACACTCATGTCCAAACCCATACAAAGGGATTGACAGCTTTAATTCTAGTAAGAATAGGCCTGAGTTTTTATTGATCTGTCATCCTAATTTTTAAGGCATACACTCTCATATTTAGTATATATGAGAACAAAGTCCTCAAAAGAAAATTATTATTATTATTATTATTATTATTATTATTATTATTATTATTACCTGCTAAGCTACAACCCAATAGGAAAAGCAGAATGCCATAGGCCCAGGGGCTCCAACAAGGAAAATAGCCCAGTGAGGAAAGGAAACAAGGAAAAATAAAACATTTTAAGAAGAGTAACAACATTAAAATATACTGTATATCTCCCGTATAAACTATAAAAACTTTAACAAAACCCAAGGAAGAAAAAAGATATAGTGTGCAGGAGTGTACCCTCAAGCAAGAGAACTCTAACCCAAGACATTGGAAGACCATGGTACAGAGGCTATGGCACTACTCAAGACTAGAGAACAATGGTTTGATTTAGGAGTGTCCTACTCCTAGAAGAGCTGCTTATCATAGCTAAAGTCACTTCTACCCTTACCAAGAGGAAAGGGGCAGGACATGATTAGAAATGAATTTATAAGTGAGAATACTCGAGTGCCATATGTGGATGAGATCATGTTGAAGGGTTGATAGAGATGGTTTGGGCATGTTTTCGCAACCCCCCCCCCCAAGAGAGATTAAATAGGCTTCAAAGGCACTAGAAGAGTTGGAAGACCCAGGCCTATGCCTGAAGATTATGAAGCGTGAAGTAGGTAATGATAAATTGAGAAGTATTAGCTTGAAATTTCAAGATAAAGAACACTGGCGAAATCTAACCGAGGCCCTTTGCGTCAATAAGTGTTAGAGTAAATGATGATGATGATGATATATATATATATATATATATATTCATATATACATATATATATTATATTATATTATATATATATATATAATATATATATTATATATATATATATATATATATATATATATATATATATATATATATATATGGCCACTAGAGCAAACTAGAGTAGAGAATATTCTAACACCATGTAAGACAAGGAAATGGACATGGGTAGGACATATAATGAGAATGACAGACTATAGATGGACATTAAGAATAACAGATTGGGTCCCTAGAGACTGCAAAAGAAGCAGAGTTAGGAACAGAAGAAAATGAATTGACGAACAAAGAAAAAAAATGCAGTAATAAAACGGAAATCGGAGGGCATATCTCAAGCCTTTGTTCTGCAGTGGACTAGTAATGGTTGATGATGATGACAATGATATTGTGTGTGTGTGTATATATATATATATATATATATATATATATATATATATATATATATATATATATATATATATATATATATATACATATATATATTACCCATAAGACCTTTTCCTTGGGGGGGGGGGGGGGGGGTTTAGCCACAGCAGAGTATAGCCTTAAAAGACTTCCCAGCAAGTTTTATGGGGCACGGTCGCTATTATTATTATTATTATTATTATTTGTATTACTTGTTGAGCTACAACCCTAGTTAGGAAAACAGGATGCTATAAGCCCAGGGGCTCCTACAGGGAAAATAGCCTAGGAAAGAAAACAAGTAAAATAAACATCTCTTATATTAAAATATAAAAACTTTAACAAAACAAGATGAAGGGTACCCATGCCTTTGTATTATACCATACCAATATACGAAAAAAATGACGTCTAATTATCTAAAGATGTGCACACACACACATTCAACCCTTTCTCTATCTCCTAACTACAACTCGCTGGTTTGGCAACTTGTGGGCGATTGTAGTTAACGAACGCACCTCTCGGGGTACCTTCTCTCAGCAGGGTATACTCAGCGTGACAGGAAAGAAATACAGTATATCTATATTTTATGGCTAGACACTTGCTCTTTATCATATAGGGAAGGATTATCACAAGATGACAGATCAGGCGAGTCACAAAATAAGTGAAGAAATAAAGGTGGTAGAGATTGTGTCAGAAGAATTGGTACGAGTTTACTTGTCTATGGAAATCCAAAGGTGGTAAATACATGAATGAATAGTTTAGCTCACTCTCCTTTATGGGATAAAATATATAAAAAAAAAAAAAATAGTGAAACCTTTTAAATGTAGACTACAGTCTGAGTAGTAAAAAAGCTACGTCTGGTGTGGCAAGATAGTATGGGCAAGATAAATGTGTTTATGAGGGTCCGACATCTATTAATAAGTTTTTTATGTAGGTGTATTAAGTAACTTTAGTTAAGGGAAGAATTTCGGTGATATATCTCCCCAAAAACCAAATAAATATACATATAAATATGTATATATATATATATATATATATATATATATATATATATATATATATAAATATATATATATATATATATGTATGTATATATATATATATATATATGGGTGTGTGCGTTTGTATGTGTACATATATGCGTATATTTCCACAAACACACACACACACACACATATATATATATATATATATATATATATATATATATATATATATATATATATATATATATATATATACGTAATCTATACACTAAAATACAATAACTCTTTTTATTGCTAAATGAAAGTCTACATGATCTTGGAATTTCAACTTTGCATCTTTTTCAGGTATCAACTCATTTGGCATTCCGTGAAATATTTTACCATTTACATTTGAACTTACTGTACATCCGGCATTCTTTCACAATCTATGCTTGCATACTAATAAGTATTATGCGTCTTCGTATAAAAAGTGTTATCCTCCAATAAAAATCCTGTGTATAATAATGAGTATCTAAAATCAAACCTACAACGAGAAAAGACATTATTTAATTCAAGGAACTATTAACCCTACAGATAGACATTAAAAATTTTTCAATCTCTAAATCTATTCAGAGAAAATTTGATAATGATACATAACTCACAGGAAAAAAAAATTACTAGTTGGACCTTTGTCTAGAGTATGGATACCATACAAAGGCAATTTTCTAGTTAAATATGATAAATATGTTGCTGAACAACGTTATCCAGACTCTCAACACACCTAGAAAAAGACAATTTCCCATTTCTAAACTTTAAAAAAGTAACGTAATACTTAGATTCTATAATATTCATTTACACTGAAAATTTAAGACATATAATGAAATAATATCAGGATCCAATATATTAAAGCAATGGTAAGTCTATAAAATAATAGCCAAGAATACATAACCTTTGAAGCTCTGTTCGAATAAAAACATGGAATTATTTTTTATAAATTAACTACATATGAATATCAAACTATATAGGCAGCCATAAACAAAAAATTAGACCCAACAATAAAAATATAAGCTATATGAAAAGAATGATGACAATAGAGTGAAACACCAACATTTGCACAAAGGAAATGGTAATAACCACATGGTCAGAAAAATAACATATCCGAGTAACTTAAGGTGCAAGGATAGAAAGAGGATAATGATTACGGAAGTCCCGGAAAGTACAGTAATGTATGCTAAAAGCTAAATGGACTCTCTCTCTCCCTAGAGAGAGAGAGAGAGAGAGAGAGAGAGAGAGAGAGAGAGAGAGAGAGAGAGAGATTACCGATCAATGGGACTGATAAATAAAATGTGTTAACTACTCTATTCTAGGCAAAATATTTTGCTAAAATAATTTACGTAAAATTAAAAATTGAAATGTTACATTTCTACTTTCTTTTATGTTCTACATTAAATATTGTGAAATTGCCACATACATTTTCTGCGCACATACCAGTCCAATTTATTCTATTACGAAACGGATGTATCAGAACGAAATGCCGTCAATCATCGCGCTTAGCTTGATCCCAAATTACTTTCATGCAACCTTCACATACATGCACATAGACAGAGATACAATCAATCCCTCACTTTATGTATCTAATCTTTCTATAATAATTGGCTTATGAAAATACTCAATAAACACGAAAACCACTAAATGTTAGCCAAACCTACGATACTATACGAACTAATTTCCGGAAGCCGATAAAAAGATTCAATCTAAAAAAAAATCGACAAGTCTTTGCAAACACACACACATACATATATATATACATATATATATATATATATATATATATATATATATATATATATATATATATATATATATATAGATAGATAGATAGATAGATAGATAGATAGATGGATAGATATTGTATGTACGTAACCCATATATGCATTTGGGACATCTCTCTGGTGCAATTTTCAATGATGACAATTGCCTTAGATGCGTCCGTGTATTTCTTACAGGAATCCTCGTATTTCCTCAGCTCCTAAATCAATGTTTGAATCAATCGATGCAAAAATATTTATATAAATAATCGATTATTGGGGATATTGATTTTCATAACGAAGCGAAACATCCTCTTTATTGTCATGCTAGCCCACCCAAGCGGTAAAATATGACGTCTTTATATTTAGATAGATAGCACACATACACAGATTCAACCCTTCATACCTCCCCCCTCTCCCTTTCCTAACTATAATTTGTGGGGGTGTGTGATGTCCAAGTGTACCTCTATGGGTACCACCTGCACTAGGGTACAACTACTTTCCTCTAGCCCAAGAGGGTGATAGGAAAGATATATACATACATATATATATATATATATATATATATATATGTGTATATATGTACAGTATATACAGTATATACAGAGTATATATATATATATATATATATATATATATATATATATATTTAGTTAGTTAGACACTTGATCTTTATCATTTAGAGAAGATGACAAAAGAAATACTCAATGAGGAGAGAGAGGTTATGGTAAAAAGTTATGCTTCGGTGTTGCAAACCATTACTGGGATGTAAAAAATTGTTAAAAAGCCTTCAAAACAATATGGCAATATTTTTAATGAAGAACCCAGGTGTCCAGGAAACGAAAGCAAGTGAGAAGATAACGTCAGCATTATTACATCGCCGTAAAATACAGTAAAGCTATCTTTTTTTTTGTGTGAGAACAATTAAGGTTTACGTGTTAATATAGTTACATTTTTAATTCTATCTTCAACTTCTTTTGCATATGTATTTGTTGATGGCTATGTTTCTCTTTTGTCTTCTATTTACCCAGTTGTACATTTCGCATAATAATAATAATAATAATAATAATAATAATAATAATAATAATAATAATAATAATAATAATAATATCAACAGACTACCCTTCTAAAATCCATCTTCTCTTTTCAACTACGCCTAGTGTACGTACGTATGTGTGTATGTATATATATATATATATATATATATATATATATATATATATATATATATATATATATATATATATTTCTTAGGCAGGATTTATAAAGAAAATGATAGATGATAGGTGGATATCAACAGATATTGCAAAAGAAACAGGGGAAGGAAGAGGAGCCGATGGGTTGATGAGCTTGAAAAAAATTGCGGGTATAGACTGGCAGAGAAAGACCATTAACAGATGGGAATGGAAGGACATGTCTAACGCCTCGTCTTGCAGTGGACTAGTTACGAATGATGATGATGATGATGTGTATGTGTGTGTGTGTATATATATATATATATATATATATATTATATATATATATATATATATATATATATATATATATATATATATATATTCTCTAAGCAAACCAAGCTCCTCCACTATCACCATTTCTTTGGCTTTTCTTTCTTTTCTATTCAACTCCATAATCTTTCCACTTTAATACCCCGATTAACCAACCACCCTACAGTATATCCACAGAATTAGAGCTATTTCTAACTTCACCAACCTTTGACTCATCAAGTTTTTCCAAGATTTAAATAACCTCCATACATCCTCAACAGGCATTACTAAAAGCATTTTCAAATCAGGACACGGTTGTTAGTTCCACGCTTTCCTTCGAATATATATAGGACCCACATTAGTCTATTAATTGCCAAGTATACATTTCACGACTTATTTAAAAACAAAAAATTAACAATTTCAGGTCTCTCATCGGTGAGGATGATTACCACTGAAATATAGTAACCATACACACACACACACATATATATACATATACATATATATATATATATATATATATGAATATATATATATATATATATATATATATATATATATATATATATATATATATATATATATATATACATACCCGCATACACACTATACAAATGTATATGTGTATATACGTTCGTATGTTCGTTTATTTGTTTTCTTTATTGAGAATGATCGCCTAAAGATATTACACTATCGTTTCTAAAAATACGCAGTTGAAGTTGTCTCCCAACATCTTCATCATTCATAGTGAAGAGGCTCATATTCATACGGCTTCTGGTATTTCTGGGTTACATTCAGTAGCCCTCCATTAGGTACATACCTAAAGATCTAGAAAGAGTATGTCCAATTAATTTGAAAATAAAAATTAATTGATCTCTCTCTCTCTCTCTCTCTCTCTCTCTCTCTCTCTCTCTCTCTCTCTCTCTCTCTCTCTCTCTCTCTCTCTCATCTACTATCTTCTACGCCTATGGGAATAAAAGGTAAAGTAAATTTAGGATCCGAAGAAAATATATGAATCGAATTGTCATCCTTAAAGAGCACTGAATTTTCAATTTTGAATTTTGAAACATTTCTAGTTGTATTACATCGTCATACCCATCTCTTTCCACATCTATCAACGCAAAGGGCATATTACACATATAAATAAATTAATTTAAAAATACTAACTGAACGACCAGACAAGAGTTTGTAGATGATATATATATATATATATATATATATATATATACATATATATATATATATATATATAATATATATATACATACACACACATACATATATAAACTTACATACTGTATATAAAAGTGTGTGTTTAATACTGGTAAAAGCATATCCTTGAAATTATTTTTATTCACAACAGTACTTCCTAGCAGTATGCATCTTAATCGTATTCAAATTCAAATTTATAAAGTGATAGCGTATTCGGCTGAGAACCTCTATATAAGAACAGCCATGAGTCAGGCGACCGATATATTAGAAATTTTGTTCCAGATTCATAAACACGTCGAATTCTTTCTTTGTTCTCATTCGGTGCCAATCCCAAGTGACCATAGCTTTGTTAAGGCTAGCATTAGGCGACATCTGTAGCTGCCAAAAGGATGTTATTTCACAAAGACCACGGGAAACGCTTATCGCCAACAACGAAGGATGAAGTCACATTATACAAACAATGCTGCGTGTGTTATTTCCTTCGATCAACAGTACATTTTTATATGAGCATGCAAAAGTTTACTAATCCACGAATATATAATATATATGTATGTATAGTAAATATACATAAATATGCATGTAAATCTATATAAATGAACGCATATATGTATACATACATATAATTGTACGTGTTAGTTGTTAATTAGACACATTATTCCAAAATACGCTTACTTATGTATCAACAGGATATATATATATATATATATATATATATATATATATATATATATATATATATATACATAAATATATGTATATATACATATATATTTATTTATATATACAATATACATACACATATATATATATATATATATATATATATATACATATATATAGTGTGTGTATATATACATATACCTTTATATATATATTTCGCTGCTACATAAGTGAATATATATATCAGATTTATATGTATGTTTAGAAACTAACACACACGCACACATATGTATGTCATCTTCAACGTATTATCAGCCGTACCTAGTCCACTGCAGGACGAAGGCCTCAGATATGTCCTTCCACTCACATCGGTTTTTGGTCTTCTAACGCAGTTTATACCTTCAAGTGTTTTTGGTTCGCCAATTAATCATCTGCTCTTCCTTCCATTGATTCTTTTGCAATCTTTAGGGACCCATTCTGTTATTCTTAATGTCCATCTATTATATGACCTGCCGATGTCCATTCGTTTTCCTTACAGGGTTAGAATATTCTCTACTTCAGTTTGCTCTCGTTTCCATGTTGCTCTTTTTCTGCCTTTTAGTGTTACCCTCGTCATTATTCTTTCCATAGCTCTTCGAGTTGTAACTAGCTTATGTTCTAAGGCTTTAGTAAGGCTCCGTGTTTCTAATGCATAAGCTAATACTGATAGGACCATCTGATTGAATACTTTTCATTTTATAGAAGGTGGCATTTTACTTTTTTATAATCTCATTTTGTTTACCAAAAGCTCTCCATCCTATGATTATCCTTTTAATTTTGAACTCAAGTACTGGGCAAACAATTACTCTCGGTCCCAAGGACGTATATTCATTAACAAAATCTAGAGGTTCATCCATAACCTTAATTTGTTGTCTCTGCATTTTCATTGAACATTATCGTACTTTTACTCATATCCGTCTTCATGCCAACATTTCTGCTTCCTTTATTCAAATATATCATCTTTTGCAATTCCTCCGATGCTTCACTAAACAAAACTACATCATCAGCAAATCTTAAGTTGCTCAGGTATTCCCCACTAATATTAATTCCTGCATTTTTTAACCTTCGTCTAGATATGCTGTGAAGCATCTAGGAGAGATGGAACCTTCATGTCTGACTCCTTTCTCAATCAGATTTTTTTCGCTATATTTATGTAGTTTTAGGCTTGCTATACTTCCCATAGAGATATCTTCAAGTGTTCTATCATAAGCTTCATCTATTCCTTGTCTTCGAAGGGCTTACATTACTGCAGAAGTATAACTACATATACATATAAGCGTCTGTATATAAATAAATATATGTATGTATACATTTTATACATGCATACATACATACATATTGTGTGTATGTATGTATGTATATATATATATATATATATATATATATATATATATATATATATATATATATATATATATACATATATATATATATATATATATATATATATATATATATTGCTAAAGACATGTAATGTTTCAAGTTGCCCTTGAGCCTGAGGATGCAAAGAAACTAAGCTGCTACAGACATTCGCGCTTTCCACACCGCTTCAAGGACCAAAACTATGATATCATACGTGTGTAAATACAAACGAACATTTGAACTATTAAAATCAAGATACTATGTATGCCAAAGAATAAGGCGAAAAAAAAAGAAGAAAGACAAGTTTTACAGGATGTTATGTCAGTGACATTCGAGCAGTGAGCGATGGAAGTCCAACTGTGGGATTCGTAGTGAAAGTGAGTGATGTAGTAACGTTGAATAATTAGGAGAGTTCTGCTTATAATCCTCACCTCAGGCTTTAGTAATGGTTACTAATTATAAGGTAACTTCTTTGCAAAGAGAGGAAAATATATTATATCACTACAATAATAGTGGATCAAAATATACATACACACACATATAGATATACAGTATATATATATATATATATATATATATAAATATATATACATACATATATATATATATATATATATATGTATGTATGTATATATATATAAATATATATACATATATATATATGTATATATATATATATATATATATATATATATATATATATATATATATATATATATATATATATATGTATATATATATATATAATGTATATATATATATATATTCATTCCACAAAAAAATGTTCTCAAATATTTGTGAAAGATGGTGTGATAGTAGCGTTCAAGGAACATGATTGTTGGCATGAGTACCATAATAATTAGTCAACCCAACAAACTCTTTTTCTTTATATATGAAACTCAATAGTTAAAAATCATACTAAAAGTAAGGAAATGCAAAATAGACAACAAAAAGTGAATAATGAAGCAGTGGTCACATGCCGACACTAATAAATGAACAACTCAGTATATTGATAAAAAGGGAATAGGTTGGTTTAGTCTGAAGTTTTAAAACTGCACCTCACAATCTAATCCTATTCGGATGATTTGTTTTCCTTTTCACTGCTACCCAATTATAACATGGACCCTATTTTGCAAATGAAGACAAGGACACAGATGGTCCCGTCAACTATATAGATATCCAGAAAGATAGACGGTTGAATGAATGAATTTGGATCAGAAAAATGCCATTGGGGAATGGTCAGACATTCAGCACACATATGAAGTAGTCCAAAAACCCCCATTTGTAGTATGAGGGGTAGATTAATAGGCTGGACAGCAAGATGGAGGAACGGAAGTGGAAAGAAGGTATGGTAGCGATACAGATATATAAATAGAATGAAATAGGACCAAAGAAGTTTTCAGATGAAACTACAACGATGAAATAACAAAATAATCAAAGGTATTTTGTTGCAATTCCTTGGAGAAATTGCACTGTCCTTAATTGTAACAGATGATATACATGTTGCTTGATTACTATGAGAGAGAGAGAGAGAGAGAGAGAGAGAGAGAGAGAGAGAGAGAGAGAGAGAGAGAGAGAGAGAGAGAAGCTTTCAAACACAAAATACTTGGAGATTTTTTTGGACGGTTTTTTTTTTATACCAGTTGATGTCCATTACAGTAGACAACATTACAGGAAGGCCTAAAATCGATTCTTGGTCTGGTGATACCTATTTCCCAATCACTAAACCTACCAGGTTACTAATAAGGTTACTTTAAAAGAACAAAAATATATTATGAAAAATTATGCCTTTTCTTTTGATGATAATAATCAAGTAAATGAACCATTCTTGGAGAAACAAGGAAATGAATTGTTGAGATGTTGAATTCCACAGGAATTCAAGTAAGTGACAGAGTGGTGTGATGTCAGAGGAGAATTTCACATTGATTAGCTGTTTTTATAAGTTTCGTTGAGTAGTTCCTGTCATTAATCCTATCAGTGCCTTAATTTACTTTTATATCTAAGACCCAGAGAAGAAGGGGTGCAGGTAAAAGGTCGTTCTATTTCGTTCTTTTACTAAGTGAACTTTGGTGAACATCGACTTTACAATTACATCTACAGTTAAAAGATCACACAAAATTAGAATTCATGTTGCTTGAAGATTGGAGGGCTGCAGCCATGGACTGGCACTTCATAATTTGCAGTAGGTTGCGGAATCCACGAGTCTTCTATTTAAGCAGGAAGGGAACTCGGTCTAAGACAGGTTTCCTCCCATGGACACTGAAATATTCTTCCTACCTCGTCTCGGGCAGGAGTTAAGTTATTTATCCACCTCTCGGGTTGGAAAGCAAAACTGCAACTCCAACTGGACTTCTTTCCTTCTTCTTCTGGTGCCAACTGCACCATGTTTCTTGAAGTTAATTAAGCACCTGTCACGTCGGCACTTGGTGTGGGGGCCACGCCCCAAGATGGGGAAGAAGTGGGAACCTTTCACTGTGTTTGCTAGTAATAGAAGAGATCTCTTGCTACCTTGCAGAGGTTTAAATACCCAGTCTAAGGTGTGGCAATATGATGTCACTTCTCGTGACTGTTCCTGTTTTATTGGCCCCCCTCTTCTAACGTAATGTTGACGTTATTCTTCCACTGCTTGGCGTCCGGTTCCTTGCAAACCAGCCCATGTATTCGCGTTGAGTGAATCATGCGCTCTAGCCCCTTTGTTGGGCGTTTGTTTTGTCTATAAAAACTACATCAGCATTGAGCCCATAATATCCAATTTCTCTTAGAATATTGGCGTTTTTGGTATCATTAACAATCATAACATGCCACTTCCTTCCTCATCAAGACCCCTTCAATTAGGATTTTCATGAGTTTTTAATAAAGAACATTTTCAAAGGTTATTTTTTTTTTTTTAGGTATTTTGATGTATCTGGATTTCTTTTGTATTATACACCACTACTATATAAGGAAAATGATTTCTATATAAATAAGCCCTGATAATAACCATTAGCTGTTAGTTGAAACAGTTGTCACAAGCACTTTAGTTTTTAATGAATAGAAAAAGATATATATATATATATATATATATAAATATTTATCGATATTTATATAAATCTATCAATATACCGTATATATATGCATATATATACATACATATATATATATATATATATATATATATATATATATATATATACTGTATATATCTATATATTTATTCACATATATACCTAAATCTCTCAATATATTGATATATATATATATATATATATATATATATATATATTATATATATATATACATATATATATGTATATATATATGTATATATATATATATATATAAATATATATATTGTGCATATATACATACTGTATACAAATATACCATCATCATCTCCTACGTCTATTGTCTCAAAGGGCCACGGCTAGATTACGCCAGTCGTCTCTACCTTGAGCTTTTAAATAAATACTTCTCCATTCATCATCTCCTACTTCACGCTTCATAATCCTCAGCCATGTAGGCCTGGGTCTTCCAACTTTTCTAGTACCTGGTAGAGCCCAGTTAGTATATATCTGTCTATATATATATATATATATATATATATATATATATATATATATATATATATATATATATATATATATATATACGGGTTGGTGACGATTCGCCGACGACCATTAGCCACCGCCAGTTCGCCACCAGCTTTTCGCCACTTGGACCATTTCGCCACCGGGACATTTGGCCACCGGAAACATAACTCCAGCTGTTTATTTTGTTTCCCCTCGGCAATTCTCTTTGATTTGGAAGTTTTAACTATTCTACTGCAAAGTGTAAATAAAAGAAATGTAAAAAATAAACATTTTATTATGTAAAAAAAGTTAAAATTCAAACATTTTATTGTTTACGAACAAGTAAAAAAATTATATTGGTTTGCACCTAAAAAAATAGAAACTTTAGTTCATTTGATAGTTATGGGCTATTCCTTTGAAATATTCCAATGCGTCTCTTTCATTGTTGTACTCGAGAACAATTTTCTTTATTCTTTCATCAGCGCTTCTATATTTTTTCAGCTTTAATGGTGGTATGCGTCCTGCTATCAGTTGTTCCATATATAAATCTCTTCCCTTTTTGTAATTTCATTAGAGTTTCTATAAATTTCCATATGGTTGGATGGTTAGCTCCAAGTTCAAAAGCAATTCTGCGATGAGCAGCTTCAGCGTGGTTATTTGTTCGATCTTCATCATTTAAAGTAGTTTCATATTGCGACCACATAAAATGGGGATACAAGGGTGCCTTCGACGTCTGCTGCGCCTATTGTAGATACCAATATAATTATATAATCTAATATTGGCATGAATTCCTCAGGCAAAAAGTCAGAAAGTGCTTCTGTGTAGATGTCAAGGTCAACTGCAGAAGATCGGAAGGGTTTGCTGGCGGTAAGCTAATATCATTTCTTTCTCGACGAATTATTTTCTTCATGCTGTCCAACGTTGGTAATGTTGCTTGCACTGATAAAGGCATACCAGATATACACTCATTTATAAGAACACTAGGTGGTACTTGTGATTCTTCTGCACAGCGTTTTAAATTGACTTTTATCTTAACAACTTGTACACTTGCTGCAGAGGCCGGATGAGTGTGTTCATTTATTTTCTTTATCACATTGCTATTCTTGGTGTGGATCCGTCCATTGCATCTTCCTCTTTGTTCGCAGCGCCAAAATTTAATGCTTGTATCACTCTTGGATGATTTATCAAAAACGTAAATAAAACCATCGTGGTGAAATTTCTCTTTTCCGGGTTTGGAAAGAATATCTGTTTCCATTTTTAGGGCTTGAGGAAGACTGATAAAAATATTAAGAAAATGTTTACTCTTTTTTTAAATAAAAAAGTAAAGAGACTTGTTATGCTTGTAAAGAATCTAAGCAAAGGACCTTGTAAAACTATAAAATTATCAAATGATTAAATTTTCAGAGTTATCCGGCAAAAAAAAAGAAAGAAAAAAAAAAAGATTGGCCCATATGCTTATATATCCTTTCGCCGGTGGCGAATCGGCGGTGGTGAAATGGCGTCAGAGGCGAATCGGCGGTGGCTAACTGTCAGTTATATATTATATATTATATGTATATATACATATATATAGATATAGATATATATTAACTGGGCTCTGATAGGTGTTATATATATATATATATATATATATATATATATATATATATATATGTGTGTGTGTGTGTGTGTGTGTGTGTCTGTGTGTGTGCATTTGTGTATATACATATGTATATACACACATATATAAACATATGTATATATATATATATATATATATATATATATATATATATATAGCATAAACAATCTAAAATACGTGCATTCTTCCTTGCTCACCTATATTCAATCATTTTATAAAGGACTCTTATCGAAAAGAACTTTACATACAGAGGTAGCAGGAAAGAAGAGGGCCTTCCATAAAACTGTTGTGACCTTTCGTTTGAATACCAATGTTTTCCTAGACAAAAGAAAACTATTTTTTTTTTTTCACATATAGCAGTTGTCATTGAGGTCGGTTCCACTCCGAAAAAAAAAAATGATCTCACTCCAGATATTTTTGTTTAACTGCGGTCTTCCTGTCAGACTAAAATACATTCAACAATACGATTTACGCGTATATTAAACCACTATTTTGTTAATGAAGAGAAGAATCTTATGCTAAATAGGACCAAGTAAATCTATTAAAATTGTACTGTGTCCATTTAACTGTTGGTGTATATTCCCTATAAATAGTCACGTTTAATTCTAGGTTTCAATTGTCAAGTGTTTTCGATATTTTTTTCGCAGTCTGTTTGCTAAACTGCATGCCACAAATTAAATTTAAAAAAGAAAAACTTCATTCAGTTATTTAATCACTACGTCTGATTTTTTTTATATACGGAAATATTAAGTAAACAAGAAAAAAAAAGATACACTGCTGTGACAATACACATGATAAAATATCTGGATTGTACTGTATGTTAAAAGAAGAACCCTTTCTGATTACAAAATAATCCTTAAAATACTAAGCGAATTATATTTGAGCAACATATTAAAGCTTTTAGTAACCATCAGTGCAATATTTCTGATTGTTTTACAGTATAAGTGCCACATAGTTCAGCAATGTCCTTTTGAATGGAGAAAGTTTCTTGCACATTCAATTATGTTAATCATTAATGTAAAGTGACACAATGTTCTCCTATGGGTGGGGTCTTAAAGACTGTATAAGCATTACCTATTAAAGTATTTTCAGCCGATAAAATTTATAGTTTCTTTGTTATAAAGAAGGCGTGACGCTTTTTCCTCTTTCACTATCAGTTTTTTTTCTTATGTCTTTTACATATTTGTATCTACCTGTTGAGCAGGATGATATAAGTTTATATGTGAAAGATCTATACCATAGTATTATTGTTACTAATCTCAAAATATCCAAAAATTTTCAGTCATTACTTATATATAGTTTATTTGCTGTTTCCTTTCCTTACTATTGGAGCTTATGGCCTTGTACAGTAGCATTCAGCTTTTCCTACAAGGGTTGTAGCTTGGCTAATAATAATAATAAAAATAATAATAATAATAATAATAATAATAATAATAATAATAATAATAATAATAATGTATTGCTTTAGTCTTGGCTCTTTTTCGTTTTGAAAGTTGGAGGTATTTCTAACAGCTCGTGGTACAAATTTTTTTCATATGTCTCTGGTCCAAAATGAGTGCTATAAACCTTATTTGTTCAGCTGTACATAACTTTGCCCACTTATTTCGTAATTCTTCGTTTTTTTTTGGGGGGGAGGGGGAAACTATACAGAATTACACCCGTTTCCTTCTTAATTTCCTTGCAAATATATTTGCACTAGACATATGACAATATGCAGTTATACTGTATATACTCAGTAATTATTCGCAAATTCTCAAGGCTACCTTAGTTGATAAGAGTGCCTTAAAAATGGATGCGTTTACTTTATTATTTAATTGGTGACAGTCCGGTAAGCACTGAAATGGTTTCTCACCAGGGATCTGAAGCAGTTACCTGCTAGATACGTCACCGCTTAGGTAACTCTACCTAACTGAGTAGACTTTGTATCCTTTGGCCTTGCTTTTCCCTATTATTCAAAAGTCTCTGCAATATATTTCCTCCTTCAAGTCTTTATGATATTATGAATTCCTTTTACAAATTATAGATTATGCATTGCATCTCATTTACCTTATTTTTACTTTGCATATCTAACCACCCACACCAACCGCCATCCCGTACCAATTAATGTAGCAGGGCATTCTCCAACAACCAACTGACATTAAAAATATTTCTCGTTATTAGGAACAACGGTCAGAGAAGAACTATAAGATCTGTAAGAATTATTCTGCACAAGTGAATCAAAACACACCAATAAATCATCTGTGAAATTCACAAGGCCTGTAACACCTCTGGTTATATATAACTTGAAGAACAAAAGAAGAGTTGACCAATTTCTATATATCGCTTACATATCGTTATCATTAATTGCTAAGCTACAACCCTAGTTAAAAATGCAGAATACTATATGCCCAGGGGCTCCAACAGGGAAAAAAGCCCAGTGAATAAAAAAACGGAAAAATAAAATATTTCACGAAGAATATTAAATTAATATCTCCTATATAAACTATGAAAGCTTTAACAAAACAAGAGGAAGCGAAATAGTGTGCCCAAGTGTACCCTCAAGCAAGAGAACTCTAACCCATGATAGTACAAGACCTTGGTACACAGGCTATGGCACTAACCAAGACTAGAGAACAATGGTTTGATTTTGGAGTGTCCTCCTAGAAGAGCTGCTTACCATAGCTAAAGAAGTCTCTTCTACACTTACCAAGGGGAAAGTGGCCACTGAACAATTACAGTGCAGTAACCCCTTGGGTGAAGAAGAATTGTTTGGTAATCTCAGTGTTGACAGGTGTATGAGGACAGAGGAAATTATATAAAGAATAAGCCAGACTTTTCAGTGTGTGTGTGTGTGTACGCAAAAGAAAAATGACCCGTCACCAGAGAGGATCCAATGTAGTATTGTTTTGCCAGTCAAAAGACCCCATAACTTCGGCGGAAGTATCTTTCTATAAGTCGTAAAAAAATACGAAACAAATGATTGCTTTCAGACGATTTTCTACAGTTATCCAAAGGCTTAAGTAATTATGGTAGTTATAGAGATTTGACAGCAACCAAAACCAACAAATTGTACCAACTGTGTGTCACACGTTCGTACATAGTAACAACATTTTTCTTTTTTATATATATTATCCTTTGTATCTTCGCTCTCCCCTCGCACTGACAGCGACCTGTTTCAACCTGTCTGTTTTTCTTATTGTAATTGTTAACAGAACCGGTTGCCGGTTGAACATGAAATAGCCTGTTGTATATTTTGTAATCTTTTTCCCTGTACTTGATGTATATATAATTTGGATGTTCTGTAATAAACTCACTCGGTTGCTTTCAACCCGCTTTTGAGTCACAACCTACTCTTGGCTCGTCACATTGGTGACCCCGGAGTGACTTGCTCCTACCGCCTCCCACCACCTCACTGTTAGTACGACACCCTCAAAACATACCTTCTGCAGCAGTACTCGCTGTCGCCAGCCGCCCGTATAGCAAAGCTTTTTCAGCTCTCTCAACAACCGTTGGGGGACCATAGGGCTTCGCTCGCCCTCAGGGAAATGACCAGTATCGCTCGCCTGCAACCTGCCGCAGGCGGCTCTACTCCGTGCCCTTTGGGTACGCCGTTTACCCGAACCTGTACGCGCTCCCATACCCGATGTCAATAGTTTACCCATAAAGGACTTGATTACCAAAGCCGACACCCTTATGGACAGCAATTTCACGACCTTCAAGACCTCCATCAACGCCTCCACTCCTGACGAAGAGGACACCTATTCAACGTCAACCGAAGCTGACGTGAATGCCGTAGGACACACACGCCTACCCCGTGACGAGACGGAGCGGCGACATAACCACCCATGACCCACCACTCGCTCGCGCCTCAACCAACGACTTCTAGAGCCACTTACTGCCGCCCATCGGCCACAGTTTTGCTACTACCCCTCCAGACTCGGGGGTGCCACGAAGAAATGTACAGTATGTTATTTTTAGGGGGGGAGCCATGTACCAACCGTGTGTTAGTACATAGTAACGACATTTTCTTTTTTGTA
>NC_090726.1:34451890-34474390 GCF_036898095.1 Palaemon carinicauda | reverse complement strand
AATTCGTGATGCCAGCGTATATAAAAAGAAGTTCGTGATGCCAGCGTACATTTGATATACTGTATATTCAAAATATACTTAATTAAAAATGGATTAATTACTCAAAAGTGTCCATAAAATATGCAATTTACAAATAGTTACACTTTTGAGTAATCACTCAATTTTAGATTAAGTATATTTTGAATATACTGTATATCAAATGTACGCTGGCATCACGAACTTCTGTTTATGTACGCTGGCATCACGAATTCTGTTTGATTGACTATGTTGACATGTCAGTTCTATGTCGTTTAGTGAGGAAACCGAGCTATTTTCTTTTTATAACCCCTTCTCCCCTCCTCAACATATCTTGCTAATTACTGCTTTCCCAGAATTTAAATAACCACCTAATTACTTTGCAAGAAGATGAAAACTGCAGGATTGCATTATATTGGAGTAAATGGAGAGCGTGGTGTTGTAAACAATTACCCTATTTACAATATATATATATATATATATATATATATATATATATATATATATATATATATATATATGTAAATATATATATATATATATAATGTCTGTGTGTGTAAATATTAACCCCAATGGCATTTAATACCGAATTCTATCTTGGGAATATATATCCAATGGAATTTATGGTAATAGCTTCTGGCTGGGCAGAGAATCGAACCCCTGCCTATTCAGCCGAAACCATGCCAGCGAGAACTTTGACTCTACCAACTGAGCTATCAAGATAGCTCAGTTGGTGTAGAGTCCTGACAGGCATGGTTTCGGCTGAATAGGCAGGAGTTCGAATCTCTGCCCAACCAGAAGTTATTACCATAAATGAATTCCAGTGGATATGTATTCCCAAGATAGCATTCGGTATTAAATGCCATTGTGGTTGATATTTACATTGATTGAAATCACGTGTGTTAGTGATATATATATATATATATATATATATATATATATATATATATATATATATGTGTGTGTGTGTGTGTGTGTGTGTGTGTATGTATGTATATATATATATATATATATATATATATATATATATATACATATATATATATGTATATATATATATATATATATATATATATATATATATATTAGCAAAACCCACACTTGAACCACATTTGTTTCAAATTTCTCTTACCTTATGTAAGGCCAATCACTTGCTGCTTAAAAGTCGTAAAAAATTACGAAACAAATGATTGCTTTCAGACGATTTTCTACAATTGTTCAAAAGCTAAAGTTATTATTATAGTTATAGAGATTTGACGGCAATAAAAACCCAACACATTTACTAAATTGAACAAACTTGCTAGACCTCCACTGATAGCTTGGATCTAAGAAAGTCTTTACAAGAGAGCAAAATAAAAGGATTTTAAAGGTCTATACCTCAAATAACACCGGAGTCCAGTAAACGATTCTCCGCCAATGCCAAATCACAATATAGGCAATTGATTTATGTACATTTTGCCACTAGTTTCATGCAAATCTGATAGAAATGACCCACGTTAAAGCAAAAAGAAATTTTTTTACCGTTTCTTGACTTTGACTTTTGATCCAATCACTTCCAAAATCTAATCAAATTGTCCTTGGATCATGGCCAATCATACCAGCAAATTTCATGAGATTCGACCACTATATAGCAAAAAGATGTGTATGAACTTTTCATGACCTTGATCACGCTGTATATCACAATATAAGCAATTGAATTATGCACATTTTAGCACTACTGTAGTTTCATGCAAATCATATAAAAATTGACCACAATACAGCAGAGATGATTTTAACTTTTTCGTGACCTTCACCTTTGACCCAATCAATCCCAAAATCTAATCAAAGTGTCCTTGGATCATGGCCAGTCATCCCATCAAATTACAGGAGATTCGACCACGATATAACAAAAAGACGTTTTCCTCTTTTCGTTACCTTGTTCTTGATCATGTTGCATATCACAAAATACGAATTGAGTTATGCACATTTTGGTACTAATTTCATGCAGACTGGATAAGAATTTACACGAAATAGCAAAGATACATTTTTTAACCTTTTCGTTACCTTGACCTTTGACCCAATTACTCCCAAAATCTAATCAAATTGTCCTTGGATCATTGCCAATCATCCTACCCCATTTCATTGTGCGAATCACAAACAAATACAAACTTGAATAAATAAGTAAACACCTATCAAAATATAACCTTTTGGCGAATGTAATTACTAATACAGGTTTTAAGAAAAAAGGCATAAAGCATATAAGCTTTGTGTTTGTTTAATTTCGAAACCTAGAGCAAAAGGGGGCTGCCTTTCTCATTTAACAATGAGTGACAGGACCATTTGGTTTACGCAAAGGAGGAACCATTAGAATTACAATAAAACGTACAGATTTGACCTTAACACACCTTTCGTAATCTTCAGACGTACCAGAAACGGTTTCTGTTTGGTCAAATTGTATTCATTTTCAGCTGATGCATAAACACTCTTCGTGACAGATCTTAGATATCGTTATATATGATATTGTAGCCAGAAAAACGTTTTTCTTTTATAACAATAATGAAATGACAAATAAATTCACAATATACGTTAGAACAAAGACATTTCAATGAATTTTCTAAGCAGATGAAAGAACATTTTTTACCATATTTGAGTTAAGATACATACAAATGTTTACTATATCGATATTTTTATCTCACATAAAAATTATTCAGTTTTAATACCTAAATGTCAAGATTACCCACATAAAGATTCGAACAGTTACCTATTTTTGATTGGTATATAATAGAGTTGACAGTAGAATTAAGCAATCAACCACCTGGAGACTTAAAAAGTAATTTCAGCTTAGATGTACACATTGCTATCGAATTAAAGATATGAGGGCAGTAATTAACCCTTCTCCCTAACAAATCTCTGAGGCTCGAATCCTTGGGACGGCAGAAATATTCAATATCAAAGGAAGAGCGAGTTCGATATTAAGTGAATTTCTGGCTCATTTGAAATAAATGAAAATCACAGGTGCTTAGTGATAAAATAATATAATACATACAAATACAGAAACACACACACACACACACACATATATAAATATAAATATATATATATATATATATATATATATATATATATATATATATATGTGTGTGTGTGTGTGTGTGTGTGCGTATGTGTTTCTGATCAAATATCAATAAGAACTCTTGGGTTGGTAAATGGGTAACAGAAGCCATGCAATCGGCCATCAATACTCTACAGGTAAATGTTAACTTAGGTTCTTTACAAATTACCTTAAGAGTGGTGGTGGTAGCTGCGCTCCCTAGTTCTCATGTTGCAATCCTGCACATTCAAGTAACTGTAATGTATATAACAAAGTGCATATATTAATAAAAGGGACCTAAGAATAGCATTCGGACTTGCTCAAAAGTCAAACACCGAACCTACCATCGATATGAGTTTACAATGTACGATTTAGTATTTGTGTTTTAGTATGCGTATACTTTCATATGTATATGTACGAGGGTTGTTTTCTGTATCAGTCGACAATTTCCTTTCAGGTATGCGCTCCACGTTATACTCTGGCAGTGCAAGATAAAATAGATGCCACTCGTTTCAAAGACGAATGGACGCTGCAGCCAAGGGGTGCCTGCTTTATCCTGAAGGATGCAGACAGCATTCCCAAGACCATGGGTCTTCTAAAATGTAAGTGCTATTTTTGAGAAAGGTCTTGAGTTATATATATATATATATATATATATATATATATATATATATATATATGCATATATATATATACATACATACATATATATATATATATATATATATATATATATATATGCATATATATATACATACATATATATATATATATATATATATATATATATATATAAATATTGAAAACATTCATCCACGTACGTTGATTTAACCTTATGCCAAATGTAATTCAGTGTTCAAATGATTCGGCCAGGGAACCAGCCACCCGGTGAGATACTAACGCTAGAGTTATTAGGTCCTTTGATTGGCCAGACAGTACTACATTGAATCCTTCTCTGGTTACGGCTCATTTTCATTTTGTTATACATACACCCAATAGTCTGACCTATTCTTTACATATTCTCCTTTGTCCTCATACACCTGCTAACACAGATTTTACCAAACAATTCTTCTTCGCTCAAGGGGTTAACTACTGCACTGTAATTGTTCAGTGGCTCAGGGTAGAAGAGACTCTTTACTATGGTAAGCAGTTCTTTTAAGAGAAGAACACTCCAAAATCAAACCACTGTTCTCTAGTCTTAGGTAGTGCCATAGCCTCTGTACCATGGTCTTCCACTGTTTTGGGGTAGAGTTCTCTCTTGCTTGAGGGTACACTCGGGCACATCATTCTATCTTATTTCTCTTCCTCTTAGTTTTTCATTTAAATTTTTTTCATAGTTTATATATGAAAGATTTATGCTAATGTTATAGTTCTTAAAAAAAATTTGTTCATTACTCATCTTGTAGTTTATTTATATCTTTATTTCCTTTCCTCACTGGGCCCGTTTTCCCTGTTGGAGCCCTTGGGCTTATAAAATCCGGCTTTTCCAACTAGGGTTGTAGCTTAGCAAGTAGTAATAATAATAATAATAATAATAATAATAATAATAATAATAATAATAATGTGTTGAAAAGAAATGTTGCCTAAAAGGATGATTTATCATTTACTGCTTAAAAATTGACACCTATCAAATGCTATATCATATATGCTCTTACAATTGTTATTACACCTGAAATTATAATGTCAAAATAAATGATAACATGCTTCTTATTATTAGATTATTATCTTTCAAATATTGAAAACTATATGACTATTGCGTGAAAATATCTGAACAGTGCATTGGTAAAAAAATAGTGAAATTATAATGTCAAAATACATGACAAAAGGGATCTTATAAAAAAAAGGGGGTTCTTTTTTAATACTGAAAACGATATGACTATTGGGCGGAAATGTCAGAAAAGTGTATTGGTAGAAAATTGTGAAATTATGTCAAAATAAATGATAAATGCATCTTATCAAAATATTAAGTGTTCTTTTTAAATTTTGAAAACTATATGACTATGACGAGAAAATATCAGAACAATGTATATCTTTAAACATCTCAATTTGTATGATTCTTATTCATAATTGTTTATTGTAAACTATTACTTCGCACGTCTTTCATCTATTTCTGTAAGGAAATTTTATGAATAAAATATAGGTAAAGATACATGGTGTTTATGTCATTCAATATTAATCATCATCATCATCATCATAATCATAATAATATAAATAATCACAAAAATTGTAATAATAATGATAGTATAAAATACATTTCTATATGATATTGTAAATTTTACAGCAATAACCTTCAAATAAAAGTACCTTTGTTCTTTTTTCAGCTCGGTACCCTAAACCAAAAACCTTACAAAATGCCTTGGTTGGATTCAGTTCATCTTTGATTAAGCAGGTAAGAACTACTATCATAGTTAATTCTTTACTGATTCTATTCAATCCATGAAATGTTCCATCTAGTGTTGGGGTCCAGAAAATGAGCTTAGGATTTTGAAACCTTTTTCCTTAAAACTTGAATCTAGCCTTACCTACCTAGGAGGCTTTCTAACACTCAAAGGGCCAGATCGTGTGGCACTAAGCAAATTTTGGTCCAAAACAAAGTAGACCCCAGTGATATACAAAATCGAACCATAAGAAACTAGAGCCCTATCATGCCTATTCCCATTCAAGGCCCTATCAAAATATTTATTGAAATATAATACTATAACATAAGGAATGTTACATCAAATATTGGAAAAAGTGTATTCTACAATAACACCAAAACATCCAGAAAAGTATAAAATAGACTTTGGAGGCTTGGGTGGTTTTTCAAAACTTGATGAGTACAGTATACATTGCAAGTTACATAACACAGGATGACACTCAAGGCTGATAGTTGACCGAAATATGCCACTTTGGTATCTCTGCATCTTAAAGCTAATGTTTCCAAAAGAATACAGTAATCCCAGTATGTATTGTAGCTGGTATTGGTTTCTATATCTTTACTCATTTTCTTAAATTTAATCATAGAAAGTTGATTTATGGGCAATAAAATAGAATAAATCGGACCATGGCATTATATTCTGAGAACAAATTCGAACATAGTCTAAGATAGTTAATAAACACGTTGACTGACTCATGAGAGCACTGTACTCCAGTATGACAAGCCCACCTTTGGCACAAACAAAGTATTGTTCTCAGGGCATTGCATCAGTCCAGAAGGCGTCCACTCCCTCCAGGAGAAGGTATCAACTGTTCAGAATTTCCACGCGCACTCGACGATTAAACCCCTGGAAGAATTGGGCATGATAAACTATTACCACTGGTTGCTGCGAGCCATCACTGCCACTCTTGTCCTCTACGCCTCCCTCAAGGGCAACCCAATAGACCTGAAGTGGGGTTCCCTGCAGGAAGCAGCCTTTTGCAACACAAAAATGCCCTATCAACCGCTACTCCTCTCACTTTTCCTGTGCCACATGCCCCTCTCCTCCGCTCCACTGATGACAGCGACGTCACTATTGGTGCAGTACTTGAGCAGGTGATCAATGGCTCACCCAACCCAGTGGCCTTTTTCGGTAGAAAGCTGTCTAAGGCAGAATCCGGCTAATCTACCTTCGACCGCGAATTGCTGGCAGTGCATTTAGCTGTCTATCACTTTCACCATTTCTTAGAAGTTACACCCTCACAGACCACATACCTCTGGTGCACGCCTTCATTCTACAGTTTGACAGTTGGTAGGACTGCCAAGGCTGACATCTTGGTAAATTTGTATATTATTCCATACTGTGATTTCGCACAAGAAATATATGATTTCCTATAGCAAATAACGTGATTTAACCGATTTTGATGATCATTTCAATCGCAAACAAACAGATCAACCAATTCGGTTAGTTATAAGTTGACGAATTGGTTGATGTTATTACGGATGAAATGAATGAGAAAATCAGTTAAATCACGATATCTACTATAGGAAATCATATATTTCCTGTGCGAAATCACACAATGAAATACAATACAAATGAACCATATAAATATTAACACTGCTGACATATATACTGAGTTAAAATATATAAACAACAGATGTAGGAGACGATAATATTAGCAACGTTACCAATGGTTGACAGAACTACCAACGATGACGAATGGTACACAGTGTTACCAACGGCATGATGTCATTTCTAGAGATAGAAATGCTAAATATTTCCATACGTAAACTAAATAATATTTCCATATAACTATCAAACAATAAATAAAAAGTACCAAAAGGCCACAGAACCTAACAAACCCACCTAACCTTGCCTAGAAGTACCCCGGTCACAAAACTCATATAATAAGCATTGGGGAATGACTAACTTTGATTCACAGTACTACCAACGCTGACGAATGGAACACAGAACTACCAACGACACAATGGCATTACTAGTGGCAGAAATTATAAATATTTCCATTCGAATATTAAATAATTTTTCCATATAACTGTTACACAATATATAAATAGTACAGAAAGACCACAGAACCTAACAAACCCACCTAACCTTGCCTAGAAGTACCCCGGTCACAAAACACGTATAATGGCTATTGAGGAATGACTTACCTATATGAAGAAAACGTCGAAGTATTCGGTAACCTGGGAACAGAAACTTCTCCAATCGACACTAGTTTTCGAAGATATGTCGATACCATCCATGAGGGTCTCATGGTCCGAATGTTTATGCAAAAAGTGGATGGCACATATTATCATCTTCCATGGGGGTAGACGACTTTTGCCCAAAAAAGTACCTTTATAGGCAGTAACGGTATAACCACAACGGCGTTTCTTCTTAGTTTTACGAATGATGGATTCACAATTGCAATAAAACACGAGAATGTCTTGCCTATAAGATAAAACCAAACGGCACTAGGGGCACTTTAAACCCTGAGAATGCAGAACACCTCACCAGGACAAAGGGTACAACGGGAAAGGCAATGGAACAAAGGGTGTGAAAAGACCGATAATAGGGTTAAGGGAAGTGGGGGGGGTAGGGAGATATCTGAATAGGCCTAGGGCGGTGATTGGTTAAGGGAAAAACAAAGAACTCTAGAGGGTAAACATGAATGAACTAAATACGGAAACTAGACCAGAGAAAGGATTTATAAGACACAGAGGAGAGAAAAAGAAATAACCAACAAAAATAAATAAAAACAATATAGGAAGGTAACATGGAATGAACGGTAAATAATACTGAATGGGAATATAAAATGAGATGATCATACCGAGAATTAACTGGATAAAAAAACTAGTCCAGAGTAAGTATTCATGTGCAACCAGGAAGAGAGAAAGAAATAACCAAACAAATAAACCCAATATAGGAAGGTAAAATGGAATGAATGATAAATAATATTGAATGGGAATAAAAAATGAGAAAATAACACGATAATAAAAAGAGTAAAGGGGGAGAGGAAACTCCTGCGCAGGGGGGGGGGGATATATGCGCAGATCGGAAACTGATGAAACGAACGTACGTACAAATGGGAAAGGAAATAACCATACAAATAAACCCAATATAGGAAGGTAAAATGGAATGTATGATAAATAATATTGAATGGGAATATAAAATGAGAAAATAATAAGGTAATAAAAAGAGTAATTTGGGAGAAAAACTCCTGCGCAGGGGGGTTATATATGCGCAGGTGCGAACGGACGAACGAACAAATGGGTGCTAATGTTAGCAAGGATCGCTAACATTTGATCTACATCAGGAATGGAATGCTAACATTTAAACTACATCAGGCGTTGGCAGCACTGGTTACTGTATTACTACAAGAAATAACCTTTGAAACGGCTCCTCCCAAATATATCCAGTTATACTGATTTGTCTTTTCCTACGGTTATAATAAATACCAGAAAGAAATGTATAGAGAAGAAAAGGACTGAATTACGGTTATATATCGGTTCCCCAGTATGTTTTCCCCACCCAAAACCCCGAGTTCCCACTGGGGGTCCCCCATTATCGGCGGATATAGATGTATATATATTTCTGTAACTATTCATTTGCGACGGGAACGAGTGTTATTTTCGAAGGGAGCGTAATTTTTCCTATAAGAAAAAGTAGTTGGAATACTAGGATACATTGAGATGTAATAATATACAATGAAACCGACATCTTTCCACTTTAGCTGAATACAGCTGCACCCTTCAACACATTCCTGGGAAAATGAATCCTATTGTAGATGCCGTCAAGAAACACACTGGCTGCCATTCACCTGTGATTGGATTACAATGCCTTAGCAGAAGCCCAATGAAAAGATCCAGAGTACCAAGCATGTAGGACATCCTACACATCTCTCCGTTGTTAAGACGTCACCCTATATGACTCCAACTTCATCCTCCTCTGTGATGTCAGTCCTGGTAAGCCATAAACATGGATACCTGTCTGCATGGTCTTGAAAGTGGTGAAGTGGCTGTCCATAAGGGCGTTTACTTTTGTCATCAGGTCCTTCATGGGCAATGTATCAACACTGGGGATGGCGGCACATACAGGTTTGGTTAGGCATCGTACCCAAAGGGTACAAAGTAGGTTCACTTCCTAAGGAAAGTCAATTGTGGCAGGTTAAAAGCGAACGATACTGATCATCTCCCTGAGGACAAGTGATGTCTTTTGGTCCCCTAACAGATGTTGAGAGCTGGAAAAGCTTGGCTGTATGGGCAGCTGGCGATGGTAAGTACAGCTCCAGGAAGTATGTTTTGAGGATGTCGTATGCTATTGGGGTAGACCCATTGGTCTCAAAGCCAATCGAAGATTTCTGGGAAAATGTCCTCGGGGAATGCCGTGAAGACATAGACTGATTTGTTGCTTGAGGGAGTCCTGCCCTTGATGCAAATTGTCCTACTGGAACCAGGCAAACGCTTTTCTGCTGGCGAAGGGAGGCAGTTTCATCGAGATGGCGTGTGTCGGAGAGTCAGGATCAGTGGGCAGCAATGTAAGAAGAGTAAAGCGGTGCGCTTTACTCTGGGTGAAAATGCTGTGTAGAACTGATTATCCACTGGGTTATCAATTGTCGTAAGATAGCTATTAAGTACTAATAGAGAGGGGCAGGTGAGTCATAAGTGACTTTATTCATCAAAATAACGAGCTAATATAAAAAAAGGTTGACGACAACAATGGCACAAACAATCAAACCATCTTATATGTGCAATGGCAAGCTTGAACAAGTTTTTTTATTACCAGTGCGGAAGAGAGCGAAAGATTAAAAACATAGCACTACAAATTATTATTATTATTATTATTATTATTATTATTATTATTATTATCATCAAATGCTAAGCTACAACCCTAGTTGGAAAAGCAGGATTATATAAGCCCAGGGGCCCCAACAGGGAAAATAGCCCAGCGAGGAAAGGAAATAAGGAAAAATAAAATATTTTAAGAATAGTAACAATATTAAAATAAATATTGGGCGAAAATATCAGAAAATGTATAGGTAGAAAATCATGAAATTATGTCAAAATATATGATAAATGCATCTTATCAAAACATGAAGTGTTTTTATTTTTTAATTTTGAAAACTATATGACTATCACGAGAAAATATCAGAACAGTGTGTATGAAACACGTGCAGTACAGCATCATGGTCAGATTTTGATCGTAGCAGGCAGAAGTTCCGAGACATCTAATGCCACATACCGACCAAGCTTTACCTTAAGGGAAGTGTATTATAGAATACCCCATGTATTTTCTTGATGGGGTCTCCCTACAACTTTGCCCTAGCCTGTGAAGGGCAAATCACATTTTACAACTTGGGAAAGAAAAGAAAGGCACAGTATCATAGTTGGCATAGGTAAGTGTATTTAAACACCTTGAAATATAAATATGTATGCATGTATGTATGTATGTATGTATTTATCTATCTATCTATCAATCTATATATTATATATATATATATATATATATATATATATATATATATATATATATATATATATATATTATATTATATATATACTTTTATATATCCATGTTTGAATATGTTTATGCTGTGTCTAAGTAGTAGGTTATGCTGTGTTCTACTGTAGTTTTCAGATTGCTCTTTTTCTATAATACCAGAGATTTGCCATTATAAATACAAAATTACACAAATATACATGTATATTTACATTTTTTATCATATATATATATATATATATATATATATATATATATATATATATATATAAATGTGTATGTGTAATAATTTACTGTTGTGGTCAAATATAAATGTGAGTGCTTCTAGCAACACCATATATAATCAGGGGGATTAACATGTAAACAATTGTTTTTTCTGAATTTATATTAACTTTTTCGAGATAAACTTCCAGCAGGATAATAAAGTTGGAGAAAAATCTTTATAAATCTGGTATGTTGCAAATAAAAAAAACTCAACTCACGCAATTTCATTCTGCTGATGTTTCAGTATAAATATTACCGGCAATTTCACGGTTTTATTTATAAAGCTATTCAAAACATTTCTTTTCTTTTTTCAGCCTGTACTTGGATTGGTAATGGGGGGACCCAATGCATTCTACGAGGAAGGTAAAATGGCAACTATCATGGTTTATACACGTTACTTGGTCCCAATTCTTCAACACTTGGTCCCAATCCTTCAACACTTGGTCCCAATCCTTCAACACTTGGTCCCAATTCTTCAACACTTGGTCCCAATTCTTCAACACTTGGTCCCAATCCTTCAACACTTGGTCCCAATTCTTCAACACTTGGTCCCAATTCTTCAACACTTGGTCCCAATCCTTCAACACTTGATCCCAATACTTCAACACTTGGTCCCAATCCTTCAACACTTGATCCCAATCCTTCAACACTTGGTCCCAATTCTTCAACACTTGGTCACAATTCTTCAACACTTGGTCCCAATTCTTCAACAGTACAGTCCTCCCTATAATAGCCTACTGGAAACGTCCCTGCCTGGCAATCTGCTGAACTGGAGTTAGAGTCACGCTCAAGCTCGGTAGTTTTTTGTAGGGTCTGCAACCTCGCCATCCGTGTGAGCTGAGGATGCGGGTTTGAGGGAGCCAATAGGTTTACCTGCTGAATCGTCAGCAGCCATTTCCTGGCCCACCGTGGTCCTAGCTTGGATGGAGAGGGGGCTTGGGCACTGATTATATGTATATATGATCAGTCTCTAGGGCACTGCCACTGTCCATTGACTCTGCCATTCATGAGCGACCTTTGAACCTTTAAAGACACCCTTCTATCTCTCTTAAAACCCTCCGATGCACTTACCCCAATGTAACGAATCATCTTTTCTAGAGACCTCATTAACCTCTCTCCTTGTATTTACTTCATCACAACGTAACTATCCTGCATTCACAAATGTTTTTCAAGGCCTTATATAATATTCTTTCATTTTAAATTTATTTGACCGATCAATCATATTTCTAATGCAAATGCACCTCAAACAAACGTTTTTTTCATAAGCAATTCACTTATTGAATCAGTCCGTCACTACTCAAATTTTATAAAGTAGTGAATTCTGCCCAGGACTACTAGTCATTTTTCTAGCCTTTTTACCATACAAATGTGTACTATATTTGCAGTCAAATTTTAAAATCCTTCCTATCTTACTAAAAGCACATATTCTCCCATTCACCACAAATATTTAGTTATTTATCTATCTATCTATCTATCTATCTATCTATCTATATATATATATATATATATATATATATATATATATATATATATATATATATATATATATATATATATATATATATATATATTTCCCCTTTTTAAAGAAATACCTGAAGCAAAATATCTATGACAGTGTGCGACTGGTTATGAGTTATTCATAAGATGTTCATCTCTCATCTACTCAGGAGTAATCACGAACAAACCAATTGTTGGTAAAGGAAGAGGATATCAAAATCTTATCGCCGAGCGTCAAGTAGTGACAGAAACCTACGAAGGTTGGCAGGTTGTCCAGGGGAAATTCGACGGAGAAAATACTTCCATAGCCGTGTCTGTGGTGAATTTCAAAAATAAAGGAAAGGTGAGTAATTTTTAAAATGCAATGTAATGGAATAAAATAAATGCCAATAAAATAAATAAAAAAATGCAATGTAATGGAATAAAATAAATGCCAATAAAATAAATAAAGGTAGGCTTACACCTACGCACTTTTTGGCTGCGACGTGTTGCGACGTGTTGCGACGTGGGGTCGTGCTACCTCGTTGGTGAAAACACACTTGCGACATGACACGCGGTTGTTTTACGATGTCTTGCGACATGGCACGCGGTTGTTTTACGATGTCTTGCGACATGGCACGCGGTTGTTTTACGATGTCTTGCGACATGGCACGCGGTTGTTTTACGATGTCTTGCGACATGGCACGCGGTTGTTTTACGATGTCTTGCGACATGGCACGCGGTTGTTTTACGATGTCTTGCGACATGGCACGCGGTAGTTTTACGATGTCTTGCGACATGGCATAAGGTTGTTTTACGATGTCTTGTGCAGTGCCACGAGGTGGACGCGGTGTTTCCCTACGAAGTGTCACGAGATGAAGCGAGGTGTTTACGCACTTTTGCGATGTAATGACGCAGTGTTGCCAGGTACCTTACGCAGTGTCATGAGGTACCAGCGAGGTGCCACGAGTGTTGCGAGGTACCTTCAAATATCACTAGATGTGACATAAAAAGTTCCCCAGCTACCAGGGTGCTCGAAGTATGGGGAAGTCACACACTACTTTACTGACCATCTTGAGTATTACTTTCTCTAGTGTGATTAAATCCTCGAGTAAAAGTTAAAAAAAAAAATTAATTTCATGAACAACCCTTTTTTTTTTTAAAGTGATTTGGAGTTGTTTCATATACAATTAAAACCAATTCAATCTGTTGTTTCTTAGGAATAATTCATATGGAATGAAATCTAGAATTTATTTCCTTCCTATCATAGGTAAGCATCATGTAAATAATTTTATTGAATATAAATAAAAAAGTTAGCAGTAGCAAAATTCTATCTGTTGGAACTCAAGTATTTATACTATATTTTAACATGTAAATTAAGTGTTGAAATTATCAACTAGTATTAGATGAAGCAATTGATACTTGTGTTGCTTCGAACCTAAATATCTTCAGCCTGCAAGAGAGTGATAATCAATTAAAAAACTTATCTTCATACAATCTATTATAATCGACATTAATGATAACAAAAATAACAATGAATATGAACAGGCATAAAATGAATCCATACACAGATCCACTGAAGCAAGAAAAATGGTTTTGTGGATGTTCACGAAAAAGGCATAAAAATTAAGAGAGCCTGATAAGAAACTGCATTATCAATAAACGAAGAGCAACGCAATGTGTCCAAACTGTGTAACTGAACAGAAGCTCAGACACATACAACAATAAAAAGAAAAACATGGCACTATCGTATCGAACAAATCAAAATAAAGCAGGCAATATACAATTTACAACCACCTCGCCAGACATCATAAGCTGTGCGCAAGAATCCCGATGCCTTAAGAAATAAGCAAGATGTCATTCAATTGTGCGCTGCTATTTTCCCATTACTTTTCCATTTACTTCAGTATTTTCCCTTAAATTATCAAATTTCCCCCACCCCTTTTTTTTTTTTTTTACCTTCTTTGAGGTTTTAAAGAACATTGATATCTATTAGTAAGTTTAAAACGAATATTTAATACATTATTTCGAAATTAGGTTTATAAGAGTTAGCATGCTAAATAACAGAATTATTATTATATAATTAATACTTGAAATTTAGTATTCCTTATATTAGTGGCATACGAGTCTTACAAAAACTTATAGGCACACACACACACCCACACATGTGTGCACACAAGCACACACACACACACACACACATATATATATATATATATATATATATATATATATATATATATATATATATATATATACACACACACATATATATGCATATATACATACATACATACATACATACATATACATTCTCATCTAAATAAATATACTTGTTATATGTATGAATGAAGGCATGACCAAAACACACAATAGCATACAGTATTTCCTTGGCTATTGAATTACAAACATACGAGTACATGAATGGCCAGAATATAGATGGAAACATCCCTGCCGTCCCTTATAAGCAAATTTACAACCAGCTCGCCAGATATCGTAGGCTGTGCCCAAGTAGGGGTAAGCTGCTTGCTGGATCGGGTAACAATTGGAGGTAAGAACTGCAAAAAAAAACAAGGCGTTGGGGCTGGCGCGAGATGGCACAAAATGGCACGAACCTGGGCGACATTCTTTGAGGCGTTTGTACGATGTCGCTAAACAATCTTGTAAGGTGGCACAAGGTCATCACCTCACACAACGCCGTGACAAAGTTTAAACTGGTTTTAAAAACCTGGTGATGTCATGACATTTAACAATTTTCTTGCGAGGACTTGTCACGAGCTGGCTCGAGGTGTTGTCCCCATTTTTGCGAGGTGGCACGACCTCACGTCGCAGCCTAAAATTGATTAGGTGTCAACCTACCTAAAAAAAATTAAATATGAAAATAAATACACATATATAAATATATATAAAACTGCCTGGACCTAGAATATAGGGATTCCCATGGTGTTATAATAAGTAAGGATGGTTCTCCAGTTGGTTCGTCTACTCATGCCTTAATTTCGTTAGTAATTAAGACTAAGTAACATGTCCCTGATGTGATATACTAATATAACTTTGGAAACTATATAGGCATTTTGAGTGATTATTGGTCTCAATTGTATAAAAGTGTTGAGCTTGTTCTCTTGGTTGAGAATCTGGTCAACATATTCCATAAGTATTTGACTTGGAATAACTATACTCAGCTTAAGAGCTGTAGCTCAAAAAGTTTATTCTTCAACTGAAAAGGAATACAATTTGGCCATAAAAGAAACCCTTTCTAGGACAACCCACGAACATAAGTGGTGGAGTACCCTTAAATGTGTACTCTTTGGTGCAGACTTACGGTTCCTCCTTTACTTGAACTAGATGGCTCTTTCACTCGCTCTCCAAAATAAAAGTCAACTCTTTTGGCTGATGTCTTTGACAGTAAGCAAAGTAATGAGACCCTCTTCTTCTTCATTCATGTTTTCCTGAGACTAAACTAATTAGTTTAGCTTTTTGGTAAAATAAGAAGTAAAATTATAATTCTCTAGATGTACCTTGATGGAGACCCAAATGGTATTTTCCTTTGTATTTATTAAGACCACTGACTTCTTAACTCCTAAGATGTCTGTTATATCCCGCAAGCGAGAAGGGGTTTTTAGCACTTATTGGAGAATTAGTAATGTTGCCCCATCATGTAAATGCATTTATGGTAGTTTTATAGGTTGTAGGTTGGCCTGGGAACCAGCCACCCGTTGAGATACCACTGCTAGAGAGTCATGGAGTCCTTTAACTGGCCAGGCAGTACTACATTGGATCTTTCTTTCTGGTTACGGTTCATTTTCCCTTTGCCTAAACACACCGAATAGTCTGACCTATTCCTTACAGAATCTCCTCTGTCCTCATACACCTGACAACACTGAGATTACCAAACAATTCTTCTTCACCCAAGAGGTTACTGCATTGTAATTGTTCAAAGGTCACTTCCCTCATGGTAACGGTTGAAGGGACTCTTTAGCTATGGTAAGCAACTCTTCTACGAGGACACTCCAAAAGTAAACCATTGTTCTCTAGTATTGGATAGTGCCATAGCCTCTGTACCATGGTCCTTCACGGTCTTGCGTTAGAATTCTCTTGCTTGAGGGTACACTCGGGCACTATTTTCTCTTATTTCTCTTCATGTTTTGTTAATGGTTTTATAGTTTATATAGGAAATATTTATTTTGATGTTACTGTTCTTATATTTTATTTTTCCTTGTTTCCTTTCCTCACTGTGGTAAATTTCCCAGTTGGAGCCCCTCTGTTTATAGCATCCTGCTTTTCCAACTAGGGTTGTAGCTTAGCAAGTAATAAAAATAATAATAATAGGCCTACTGATTACAGCCACATTTCCATATTAGCGAAAGTTTTTGAAAATCTTTTGGAAAAATGTCTAAATATGAGGTTCTCTACTTTGCAATTTGGCTTTCGCCAAGGCCTTGGAACATGAAATTACCAATGTTGTACAGAAATCCATTCATTTTAGTCAGAAGGTTCGTATGACTGGCCTTGATTTTAGTGGTGCCTTTAATATGTTAACCATGATGCCCCTGTTTTCAAACTCAAACAGCCGGGAGTAAACGGGTGTTTTCTTAGCAACTTTGTTGAATTTTTAAGTAATAAATTGCAAAGCATAGGTGGTTGATGGGAACCATAAAGAGTATAAGAATGTGATCTTGGTATTCTAAGGATAGTGTTCTAAGCCCATTGATTTTCACACTATACACACAAATGTGGTTTGGCCTAGAAAATAAGGTCTTTGCCTATGCACATGATGCCACATTCTTTACATCAATTCGATCTCCTGAATACAGATCTGGCTTTGCTGAATCTCTTAATACAGATCTAACTCTTTACAGATATACATATGCATATATATATATCCTTCCTTTTATATATGATATATATATGTTATATATATATATATATATATATATATATATATATATATATATATATATATATATATATATGATATATATATGTTATATATATATATATATATATATATATATATATATATATATATATATATATATATATATATACTGTACATATTACAATCACCAATGTCCAGCGTAGGGATGAAAACTGGCTAAACCCCAGCTATGAATAAGGCCCCTTTCTTTCATTGGTCTAGAAATAGCTGTTTTTGTTGTATACTGTATCTACTATTCCTATTGAATTATTACTAAAATGTGTTTTCATAGCTGTACATGTATCCTCATATAAATTAACATTCTATTAGGCAAAAATGCTTAATTTTTGTTGTGAATCATATTTTCTTCTGCAAATGTCAAGCACAGGTCTTATTTATTAGGTGGCACCTTCCAGGTCTTATCCCCTCACCAAGCAACATTAGTCTACACAAATCTATGCCTTATTAGTTAAAATAAAACTATACGGTGGACTCTTCAAGTACCACTACCTGAATTTTATAGGAACCTTTACAACAGAGTCGATATTCACGTACTTATCTCTTGGTGTAGTCTAGGTTAAGCCTAGTCTATCATCTAGTTCTGTTGGTATTAAGAAGCATTAGTTCAAATCCTGGTCTAGGTATAATCATTCATCACAAATGACCTTCCTTTTTATTACTCACTCCCGAGATAGAATAAATTCAATATAAAACAATTTGAGGCTCAACAATTGCAACCTTGAGTCACATATGTCAATGTCGAAACTATTATGAATAGCCACGTTATAGACTTTGCTACTGCGTATCATATTGAATATATGTCGCTTTCAATTCTACTTACAAATGAATCAATCAGACAGAAGTACTTTCAGCAGTTGGAATAAATTTACATCTTTTTTTGGTAGCAGAATGGTTAAGTTTATGTTTGAATCCTAAGAGAAGTAATTTTAAATTAGTTCTCCTTTGGTTAATCATTTCCAAGGCAGAAAGAATGAGATATCAATATATATATATAAATATATATATATATATATATATATATATATATATATATATATATATATATATATATATATATATATATATATACACACACACACCTGTGGATATGTATATATATGCACAAATGACTGCATATACATTTACCTAAAATCCTTTTGATTATTACAGGTGAAATTTTACCCACCGGATGTTATACCATACAGCTTAAAGCCTGACAACTACTTAGGTGACATAAAAGGAGTAGAAACAGGAGCAAAATTTGGCTATAGCCTTGGCGTGGGAGACTTCAATGGTGATAAGGCGGACGACCTCCTCATAGGATCACCCTGGTCGTACGTTACGGGGTCATGTCACCTCCCAGATGGCGGCAAGGTCTTCGTTCATTACTCGCCCCTCAGTAAGGTGAGTAATAAACAGTGTGTAGGTGTGCGTGTGTGTATATATGATAAAAATACTATGACAAATTAGAATAGTAAAAAAGGGAATATAAGTTTAAAGTTAGGGGTCCGTCCGCCATGTTCGCCATTTTTTTCCTAATGATCCAAAATACACCATTTCTATATGTTTTAGACATATATGATACCTTCATCATAGAAAAATCTTAAGCCCTTTGATCAAAAACTCTTTGATTTATCAGCAAAAATCATGTTTTTAAAAAAAAATTAAAGTACATTTTTCCCCACTAATACGACAACATATGTATTGAATTTAATACCATAAAAACTACTTTATAAACCGAACAATTCTGTTAGACGGAATTTTTCTTTTCCTTTTTTACGAATTTTTATTCTTTTTTCCTCGTCTAGGCGCAAAATAATCGTGAAAAAGAAAGTAAAAATAAAATCAAAATTCCATTAGAATTGTCGGATTTATATTCCTATTTTCAATGATATCTTTCTCTCTCATATCGAACAACAAATATGTGAGAAAAATGTACATAAGTGTGAAAAAGTATGTATTTGAGTTATGAGCTCCGAAAGATTTGCAAAAAATTTTCGCTTCTGTTCTTAAAGAAATCAAGATAACATTATTATGATAACTTTTATTGTTTATGCCTACATAAACACACCCTAAAAGAGGTATTTGAACCCTCAGTTTACTATTACTATGTTACGAGTTGCCAGCAATCTCTCATTGTTACAAGTGTTTTAGTTAGCATGTTTCAGATTTGTACTCTTATTCATGTTTCCCTCTCTTCTTGGTTCTTTTTCCTTGTTCTCTGCTTACTTTTTGTTCTTTCTATCACCTTATGTAACATTGGTCTTGCTATTAAGTTCCAGAGGACGTTGTGAAAGCACAATGTACACACGGACTTCAAGTAAACATACACATGCATTATAACTTCTATACGTCTTTGGAAACTCTGGCTGATGTTCTCGTAGCTGGTAGTTTTCATTTAGCTACCCTTTATCATCATGAATTTAATTTTGGAGTGATAGTATTTGGTTGATATACATGGCAGTTCAAATTGAGAGAGAGAGAGAGAGAGAGAGAGAGAGAGAGAGAGAGAGAGAGAGAGAGAGAGAGAGAGAGATCAACCATTATTTGATACTAAGAGAGAGTTGAACATTGGTATTATAGTATTTGTATAAATGGCAGTATAAAATAATTCAAGAGAGAGAGAGAGAGAGAGAGAGAGAGAGAGAGAGAGAGAGAGAGAGAGAGAGAGAGAGAGAGACAGAGAGATGCAAAAATAAACACAAATATGATTCTATCAAACTCAGTCATGCAGATGACACAGTAAGAATGACATCATTATTTGAAGACCACTATATCTTCATTATTTGGAATAAATAATTGACTATTTGTTCTTTCTATGACCTTAGGTAACATTGACCTTGCTATAAAGTTCCGAGGACGTTGTGAAAACACAATATACATACAAACTTCAAGTAAACAAACACATGCATTATAACTTCTATATGTCTTTAGAAACTCTGGCTGCTGTTCTTGTAAGAGTAGATCACTCTACCAATGCCTTCCATTTCTGCCAGACGTACGAAATTTCGGAACATAAGTAAAAAAATCCCTATAAATATGCAAATATAAACCCCCAAAAAATGATTGTCAAACTCACTCATGCAGACGACGCAGTAAAGATGACGTCATCATTTAAAGACCGCTAAATCTTCGTTATTTGTAAAAATAATTGGCTGAAACTTCTACAGAGCATGTACGATATGTTTACGCATACACAGAAGCAATAAAACGATTTGCGATTTCTGAAAATTGGTATGCCAAAACACCATGGCGGACGGTCCCCCTTGTTTACAAAAGGAGGTGAAAGTTCCCAGCCTCATCAAATGGTTCGTTGTTAATCAAGTATAAATGAGTTAGCCTCTAATTTGTATATATAAGCCTGTATTGAAAATCTTTTTTTGAAGGGACTTCTAACGTCGAAGTCATGTTATGAGCACTTAGGTCTCTGTCTTGGAGCATTTAGAAAAATAATTCATAGTATATAAAAATATACTTCATTCATTACCTGAGACGCATTTTTACCTGTTTCTTGAAGGTTTATATTGACGTAGCTCGTTGTAACTACATAAAGAAAAGAGAAAGGCTCAACTACTTGGTTTCAATAACAATCAACTAAATTCCAATATGTAAATCTGATGATTTTATTTTCTGCAGCTCAATAAAGGCAAACAAGAGATTCCAGGATATATTGAATGGGGGCTCTTCGGATTCAGCGTTACAGGACTCGGAGATATAAACAAGGATGGATATGATGGTAAGACAGCTCTCTCTCTCTCTCTCTCTCTCTCTCTCTCTCTCTCTCTCTCTCTCTCTCTCTCTCTCTCTCTCTATGGTTTGCAAGCCAAAGGAAGGAAAGTTTGTCCCCCTCTGCCTTTAAAAATATTGTAGTTACATATTTGCGGGTCAGTTAACTAAAATGATAAGTAACTAATACAACAAATATATATATATATATATATATATATATATATATATATATATATGTGTGTGTGTGTGTGTGTGTATATATATATATATATATATATATATATATATATATATATATATATATATATATATATATATATATATATATATATATATATATATATATATATATATATATATATATATATATATATATATATATATATATATATATATATGAACATAAGCATTGAATAAGGTACCTTACCTGGATTAGAGGAGAATAGGACTATTACCCTCATCACAAAAGAATTAAGCGACTCCTTCTAGGAGGTAAAATGACGTTGCTAGCGTTCTTGTCCTCTTCCTTAAAACAAGTTGTAGGTGGTACATGCGCACAGCTCAGCTGACTGCTGGGTAGCAGATCAGAAGTCGAAATCCAAACATTTCAACTGCAAACCCACAGCTATACCACTGCACATTTGCACCTAATTCTAATCAATGGAAGTGTTGCCACAATTGCGACAAGAACTAGGGTTATAGCAACATCTAGTTTGATAAATTATGACTTTGAATTTTATTTTGACTTAAACTATACTTGTAATCCCTACCTTCTTTTCATTCCCAACTAAAGGGAAACCCTTGTTTCCCACCCTGTAAACATGGGGACGTGTGTCTTGGTAGGCATGTATATCTAAATAATCCATGCAAATCATAGAAGTGGTAAAAAAAGTGATCCCCAAATCCGTCTTGGTTTAACCTATATTTTGATATTTCCCGTCATTCGGGTCTAAGTTTCCGCTTGACGCTATCTGCTGAAACTCAAGCTATCAAATTAAGTTCTAACTATACTAATATAAAACAACAAACTACATTCTCGCTATGCCAATATTTTCCTAATCAACTAGTAGAATAACGACTGAAAACATCATGAAGCTATTTATAGATATCTTAAGTAAAAAAAAGTATGAAAA
>NC_090726.1:34395456-34451390 GCF_036898095.1 Palaemon carinicauda | reverse complement strand
AAGTATGAAAATTTCACCTCCCAAAATTTTATTAGACAAATTTTATCTTTTTCTTTTTTTTTTCTTTTTTTTTTTGCTCACTAGACGCAGCCATTGGAGCTCCCTACGCCAACTCTCAAGACGACAATAGTGGGATTGTCTACATTTACAACGGTTCTCCAAGAGGGTTGATACAAGAACCTAAACAGGTATGATTAAGGAATCCTGGTAGGCAGTTGAGAAAGCTGCTGAGGGTATGGTAGACGGAATCTAGAATTGCAAACAACATTTTGATAATTTGAATCGTGCGGACAACTTACTTTGCAATGACAAAAAGTAAAATAATTTTCATAAAAAAACTCGTACAAATAGAAACACTTATAATCTTATATGTGTATATAATTTATATAAAATATTTCAAGATCAGTAACAACGTTAATATAAACAATGAAACAAGATTTATGTTAACTGTTAAAAACCCAATTGCAACAAAATTTAACTTTTGAAGTTCCGTCGATTTAATCTCTAGATTAAGACCATTCCATATTCGGGCCACAACTGGGATAAAACTTTGAGTAGTGTTGAGCTTTATGATGAAGGCAAGGCTATTATAATTAAATGCATACCTAGTACTTCGTACATGATGGTACAGTTTGGGAAGATCTGATTGCAATGGTCCGAATTATGATAAACCTTTTGCATTTTAAACAAAACACTAACTAAACGGTAGTGCCAGAGATTAATATCCCATCCAGGAGAAAGAAATTTAATAGATCGCAAATTAGGATTGAAATATGCAGCTTAAGACCAGGCAGGGAAATAATATTCAAAACATAGCAGAATGAAAGAATTTAAAATTTTCTCAGGTTAGATTGATCACCAAAAAACTTAAAAGACTCAATATGCCTTTTTTTCGTGTAATTGAAGAAGAAACAGACCGGATGTGTTTTTTACACGTAAATTCGCAATCAATAATCAAACTTACATTCTTAAATGAGTTGTATACAGCTATGGAAACATTGTTGATGACAAGATCTAGATGTTGAGGAGCCATTGTTCTTGACCTACTTGAAACAGTATTTTGAGTTTTGTTGGGGTTCAACTACTTACCTCATAATACTTATCACGCACGTATTTCAGCTAGATCTATATTAAGCGATTCAGAAACCAATAAAAAACACTCAGGACATGGAATTAAAGCAAAAAGAGTAGCATCATCTGCATATGCAATAAGTTTACTTTCTATGATAAATCCCATATTTGTGTATATATATATATATATATATATATATATATATATATATATATATATATATATATATATATATATATATATATATGAATATATATCACTAGCACACATGATTTCAATCAATGTAAATATCACCCACGAATGGCATTTAATACCGAATTCTATCTTGTGAATATAAATCCACTTGGAATTCATTTTATGGTAACAGCTTCTGGCCGAGTAGAGATTCGGGCCCCCACCGGTTCGGCCGGAAACTCTCTTGATGGCTCAGTCGGTAGAGTCTTCGCAGGAATGGTTTCCGGCCGAACAGGTAGGGGTTCAAATCTCTACCCGGCCAGAAGCTGTTACCATGAAATAAATTCCAAGTGGATATATATTCCCAAGATAGAATTCGGTATTAAATGCCATTCGTGGGTGATATATATATATATATATATATATATATATATATATATATATATATATATATATATATATATATATATATATATATAATATATATGCATACACAAAATGTACATTCCTCAGGTCATTCGCGCCTCCCAATTCCCGGGTGTAATACGAGGTTTTGGCTTCAGCTTAGATGGTGGCATCGACATGGATGGTAACGGATACCCGGATGTTGTCATTGGAGCAGTGGAATCAAACAATGCAGTCTTGCTTATGTAAGAATGGTAGTTTACAGTAATTCACTTATGGAGTCTTGTCGAATCTTAATTTCATTCAAAACCATGCTAACATTTTTTTTTTTATCCAGGTAATGATAAAAGTAAAGTAAAATTGTATTAATTATGAAGAATTAATTTACATAATAATAGCTAACTTTGGTTTGAGAATTAGCATCCAGATTATTATTGTGGTGTAATTCTTTCATAGTTGTTTTCTTGCAAAGCAATTAAGAAACTTTCTTTAAAAAAATAATCAACAATCCCTCGTATTTTTGTTAAGATAATCTTCCTCTATTAAATACTGTAGTGGCTAAGCTCTCCCCCTACTCTCATATTTAACGGAAAAGCTGTCCTCTTGCCCTTATATTTAACAGGAAAGCTCTCCTCTTACTAGATTTAACGGGAAAGATTAGAAAACCTCTCCTTTTACCCTCATATTCAACAGAAAAGCTGTCCTCTTGCCCTTATATTTAACAGGAAAACTCTCCTCTTACTAGATTTAACGGGAAAGATTAGAAAACCTCTCCTTTTACCCTCATATTCAACAGAAAAGCTGTCCTCTTGCCCTTATATTTAACAGGAAAACTCTCCTCTTACTAGATTTAACGGGAAAGATTAGAAAACCTCTCCTCTTACCCTCATATTCAACAGAAAAGCTGTCCTCTTGCCCTTATATTTAACAGGAAAACTCTCCTCTTCCTATATTCAAAGGGAAAGATAAACAAAGCTCTACACCTACCCTCATATTTAACAGAAAAGCTGTCCTCTTGCCCTTATATTTAACAGGAAAGCTCTCCTCTTACTAGATTTAACGGGAAAGATTAGAAAACCTCTCCTTTTACCCTCATATTCAACAGAAAAGCTGTCCTCTTGCCCTTATATTTAACAGGAAAACTCTCCTCTTACTAGATTTAACGGGAAAGATTAGAAAACCTCTCCTCTTACCCTCATATTCAACAGAAAAGCTGTCCTCTTGCCCTTATATTTAACAGGAAAACTCTCCTCTTCCTATATTCAAAGGGAAAGATAAACAAAGCTCTACACCTACCCTCATATTTAACAGAAAAGCTGTCCTCTTGCCCTTATATTTAACAGGAAAGCTCTCCTCTTACTAGATTTAACGGGAAAGATTAGAAAACCTCTCCTCTTACCCTCATATTCAACAGAAAAGCTGTCCTCTTGCCCTTATATTTAACAGGAAAACTCTCCTCTTCCTATATTTAACGGGAAAGATAAGCAAAGCTCTACACCTACCCTCATATTTAACAGAAAAAACTGTCCTCTTGCTCGCATATTTCACAAAGCTCTCCTCTTACTATATTTAACTGGAAAGATAAGAAAACCTCTCCTCTTACCCTTATATTCAACAGAAAAGCTGTCCTCTTGCCCTTATATTTAACAGGAAAACTCTCCTCATCCTATATTTAACGGGAAAGATAAGCAAAGCTCTACACCTACCCTCATATTTAACAGAAAAGCTGTCCTCTTGCCCTTATATTTCACAGAAAAGCTCTCCTCTTACTATATCTAACGGGAAAGATAAGAAAAGCTCTCCTCTTACTATATTTAACGGGAAAGATAAGAAAAGCTCTCCTCTTACTATATTTAACGGGAAAGATAAGAAAAGCTCTCCTCTTACCCTCATATTTAACGAAAAGGTCAGCTCCAGTGATCACCTTAGTGGGGGATGTGAGCTTCCAGAACGAGGCGCTGAATAACGAGAATAGCTGTGACAATGAACTAGCAGGCTATCGGAAAGTGAAGGGCGTCTGCTTCTATCTGAATATCGACATTCGGTACAAGGCGTTTAATGTGACGGGGGACATCGGTAAGGACATTTCTATTTTTTAATGATGTATTACTCATTTGAATGACCATACCTTGACGCAATTCACTTTTGTCTACTCTGGTGTCCTCTTTCTTTCCTTCATGCAAAGTAACCTGTAGGTTATTGACTCCATCATGAACGGCGCAGTATATAATAGTTATTCTTTTACCTACAGATGCTCAGCTGCGAATGGTTTTGAAGGATGAGTCTGATCCTCCAAAGTTTGTCTTCAAAGTCACAAATGACCACAGGTACAGAAACAATTAGGTATATATAGTATGTCGTTCAACAGGTGGATGGAATTATACAATTTCATTAGTTTATCAATATGGAATTAAAAAAAAAATTACTCTATATTACCAAAAAGGAACAACTTTCCTCACTTTCATCATTTCATCTATTAACGAACTTTCATTAGAAATTCCTGAGAAGTTTCACTATTGGTCAGATTTCTTTGTACGTTTATATACATATTTATTTTATTTATTTATTTTCTTTTTTTTTGGTTAAAGGAGGTATAAAACAGGATATGATATTTGGTCGCAAACTATGTGAATACAATGTGGATTAACTAATGTTAACTTGATATAGCACAAATTGGGGTTGGTGGTGAAAATCTGCAAAAACTAGAAATATTTCAAACAGCTTGATAAAAAATAGAGTGGTAAGTACGTTTAAGCAAAACTAATGTTATTTGTATAAATGGAAACACAAAGATAGAGTAACGAGGAGTGAAAATTTGGGAGCACCTGGTGTGCATGTTTGGGAGTAACTATTTTGGGAAATGGTAGAATATGATAAGACAATTACTAAACTGGTGACGCAAAGGTAGCATGTTTTTGTAAGAGACTTTAACTTCAGGGAAAACCAATTTTTGAATGTATGAAAGCATTGTTAGACAAACTTCCTTGAAGTGGGAGATGTATGTATGTTCCACGCAAATGAAAGGCATTAGAGATGCAGATGTTGAGAAAAATATTTTGCAAAATATAAATGGCATACGAGGAAATGAGACATTTTAAAATAATGCAGCAATGTATGAGACAGTTGGATATGTGGAAAAATGGAAAACGGTAGCAAAGAAAATTGTAAACTTTATAGTTCATAGGAATGAAGAAAGAGAAACAGATTCTTAATACTCTGGATGTGTAAGTGTATGTGCACAAATGAGGTGAATGTCGCATACTGTCTGTAGGGGATCATACACTGTTGTTGTTTTGTTTACTGTGTATGTATAAGAAACGCTTTTATTATGGTAATTAGTTTATCAGGATATTCCTGCGAAGATTGCAAATTTTCAACGGTACACTCCTAATGCTTATGAATTTTTCGTTTGTATATTCATATAACTATAATTATTTTTAATTCTTAGGACTCGATTTCAGATCATTTGGGCAGATATTTGAGTAGCTACTTAGTCGAGTAATGCATGAGGTGCTGGTTAAGATTTCGCATAATCACGCACATAAACTGATTTGAATATGAATATGAAAGTTATATTTTCTCCATTTTATACACACAGCAACAGAAAATAAAAAAATTCCAAAATATATATAACTGAAAAAGTAATAACCTTTTTTTTTTTTAATCCAAGCCTAAAATGTTTTCCAGCGCATCTATAATTGATAAACTAATAGCCTTACAATTAGATCATTATTTCCTTAAGTCTCTTTACAAAACTACTGACATTTCGCTGCAGGTACGACATGGCCTACAAGATTCGTCCAGTCGACACCAGAGTCAGTGGGGTTGGGATATCTATCTTTGCCAAGGTAAGTTTTCATAAGAGAGGGTTCACACATTTTCCTATGCACATATATACCATATACAGTATATGTATATTTCTAACTGCCACAATGCTTCAAACATTTTGGAAACACAACACAAATATTTATCCAACACAGAAATCAATAAAATTTCTTCTGCCAATGAAACACTCATACTATTGCCCAGATCGCTATAGCCATCATTAGTATCTTAGAAGTAAATTCGCGGTAGTTATAACTAACTAAACTCGGGATGGATATTGTTTATGAGATCGGCCTTGTCCCTCGTTGATGTCGCTCAATATTACGCAGTTCACGGTAATGTTGCTACATTTAACATCATATTCAAGAAGGCTACATTATAGCTGTGTCTTTTCAATTGCAGATATTGCATGGGAACTTGGCAGGAACAGAGAAACTGTTTCTCATTAATTAATGAAATTTACCGTTGGATATATGAATTTTTCTAGGAACAATTTACTCCACTGCCGAAAATAACCATACAACCCACACCAAAATAAACGTTTGCTGTGGCTTTTCTATGGCAGATATCAACATGAAAATTGTTATGAACAAAGTAAATATCCATCCCATAAATCCCAGAAAATTTCATTTAGATATATGAAGTATTCTACGAATAATTTACGGCGCCACCGAAAATCGGCCTCCGGCTGATATCGAAAAATGGCTACTGTGACTTTTCTGACAAGTATCAATATGATAATTGGTATGAATGTAGTTCATATAATACCCATCAAACCCGGTGAAAATAATTTGGATATTTGTAAAATTCTAGCAGTAGTTTGCAGCTCCTCAGTGACTTTTTAGCTAAAAATCCTCACTTACGAACAAAAGTGATAGCCAGGCCATGCTTATAGCAGGTATGAACATGAATATTGGCAGAAACAAAGCATATATATATATATATATATATATATATATATATATATATTATATATATATATATATATATATATATATATATATATATATATATATATATATATATTTATATATATATATATTTATATATATATATATATACATATATATATAATCCCTTAAAATTTCATTTGAATATATTTATTGGTATAGGAGTTATTGTCACCTCGGCCGAAAGTATCACTTAAATTATTCGAGGAACAATTTAATCCACTGCCCCAAAAAACCACTCAACCCATACCGAAATGAACGTTTCCGTGTCTTTTCTATGGCAGATATCAACATGAAAATTGGTATGGACGAAGTAAAAATCAATCCCACGAAGCCCTAAAAATTTCATTTAGATATGCGAAGTATTCTACGAGTAATTTACGGGGCCGCCGAAAATGAGCCTCTCGCGAATATCGAAAAAATGGCTAGAGTAACTTTTCTATGGCAAGTATCAATACGAAAATTGATATGGAGGTAGATCACATTACACCCGTCAAACCCATTGAAAATAATTTGGATACCTGTAAAACTCTAGCAGTAGTTCGCTCCTACTCACGGATTTTTTAGCTAAAAGTCGTCACTCACGAACAAAAGTGACAGCCAGGGCGTGCCTATAGCACTAATTAACATGAAAATTAACAGAAACAAAGCTTATATATATATATATATATATATATATATATATATATATATATATATATATATATATATATATATATATATGTGTGTGTGTGTGTGTGTGTGTGTGTGTGTAATCCCTTGAAATATCATTTGAATATATTTATTGGTATAGGAGTTATTAACTCCGCCACTGACAATATCAGCTGTTCCCCTCCACCCACGCTCAGAAATCTATGGTTAAGGAATGACTGCTACGGGTTGGGTGAGATATCTTAAAAACAAATTGGCCTTTCATATAAGTAAACTCACTTCGTTCGTGACAATAAATATCTGATAAAACGGTCAGGTGTGTGTATGTATGTATGTGTATGTATATATATATATACATATATATATATATATATATATATATATATATATATATATATATATATATATATATATCCGGCGTAACTAGTCCACTTTAGGACAAAGGCCTCAGATATCTCCTTCTACTCCTGTCTGTTTATTAGTATCAATACTAGCTAAGCTACAATCCTACTCGGAAAATTGTTTTTAGCTCGTCAAACAATTGTCTTCTCTTCCTTCCCCTGCTTCTTTATCAATCTCTGGGGATCCATTCTGTTATTCTTTATGTCCATCTATTGTCTGTTATTATATGTCCTGCCCAGTGGAAGCTCGTGTGGAACTGTGGAACTGCAGCACCGCCTATATTTACTTAATATTGTCGATAACATTCAATGCAATGATTTTTTCTTTAATTCTTTCTTTATAATTGTACAATATAATATTATAACCCTTAAACTTAATGCCAGCTGCCATTCTTCAGTTAATGAAAAATATACATGAACTCCGGACCTTGTCCATTTCCTTTTCTTACATGGTACAATATCCTTAACTTTAGTTGGCTTTGGTATCAATGTTGCTCTTTATCTGTGTATTGTTGTTATTCCCATTACTAATCTTCCCCTAGCTCTTTCAGTTGTACCAACCTCATGTTCTAAAGCTTCCGTAAGGCTCCAAGTTTTTGATGCATAAGGTAATACTGGTAGGGCCATCTCATTAAATAAATTTCTTTTTTAGGGAAAGGTGCATTTTACTCTTCATAATTTCATTTCGTTTTACAAAAAGCTATATTCCATGCTTATCCTTCTTTTAATTTTGGTCTTGTGTCCTTGGGAAACACTTATTGTCTAAGTACCTAAATTTATTAACTATGTCTAGAGGTTCGTCCATAACTCCTATTTATTGTCTGCATTTTTATTGAAAGTCATGTTAGTTTTACTCATATTCATTTTAAATCCTACATTCTGCTTTCTCTATTCCAATCATCTATCAACTTTTGCAATTCCTCTCATATTTCACTAAACAGAAATATGCCATCTGCAAATCTTACGCTGCATATATTACCTATGCTGCATATATTAACTATGCTGCATATATTACCTATGCGTGCGGTCTTAGCCATTTACATGATTAAAAAAGTAGTTCATACATTTAATTTATCACAGAGTGACCGCGCAGTCATAGGCCTGCCTGTGGCGGTTTCCATATCCGTTGACCTTAAAAGACCTGAAGAAGAAGAAGAAGAAGAAGAAGAAGCGACAACTAAACCTGACCCAACCACAACACCTGTGCCACCAATCTTGGATGCCTTGACACAAACTACCTTCAATACTTCGATAATTCTCACCTGTGCTGACAACAATACCTGTTTCTCCAAACCCGATATGTCCATCATGGCCTATCCGTGAGAGATAAAGATTAAATTTTTGTTTTTGTTGCTAATGAGTATAAATGAAAATTGAGAGGTTATACGACTGGTGATGTGAATCGGTTTAATTTCACTTTGGGATTCTAATATTTTCTTCAAGTTGACAAAAGAAATTTATATTTATAAAACAGAGTTCTTTTTCATACCAAAAGTTTCAGCTCAACAATATTGGAGCCCAATGACTTTGTTTTCTTAATAGATTGTGCATGGAAGGATATTCTAATGTTTCACATTAATTTGCAACTTTCTTTCCAATTTGTTTAGAATTCTCAGATCCAAAACTTTACCCATAATACCATGTTAATAAAATCCTCAGTCATAACTTCTTTCAATTAGATTTTCTCAATATATGATTCTGCAGTACAAAGCTTTGAAAGAAAGATAATAGTTTCATGTTCTTTATCTAACAAAGTAAGCTTTGAAGCATCAAATCTCTGATTTGCAAACTTCCTCGAACCACCCAGGGTAACACTGGTCGTAGGAGAGGGTCACATGAGTCTACCTGTTTTGGTTGAGGCTCGTGATGACCCAGCTTACCAAGTGGAAGTCAAAGTCAATCATCCGGATTCCATCAAATACCACCGAGTGGAAGGTCCCGGGCTCATACCTGAATGCCGCTACGGGACTCTTGTGGGAATGACGTCGTTTGACGAATTCACTTGTGTCTTTACCTTTATCGAAGCGCTAGAGAAGGTAAGGATTGCATACGAGTTATGAATTTGGGGACATGTGTGTAGGTGTTGTGGCCGGTGAGGCCCTTCAGCGTCGTTTAGCAACTGGGGGAACACCCCGCTATTGCATCATGTTAAATTTACAAGGTTGAACAGGAAAAGGTAAGAATGGTCACTGGAATGGGTGTAAAGTAGGCCCATAAAGTTTAAATAAAGTAATGTGCTCAAAAAAATAATGAGGGAAGGGCAACAATATGAAAAAAAAAAATAATGTTAAATGTAAGGGACAAGACTTTCAAATAACTACATTAAGGTCAGGATAATTTTCAAGACTAATCTATATCCATTTTCTTATCTAATCGACTTTAAATTGAAACAATTAGTGCGAAGAGCAATGCCAAAGGCAAGGATTATCTTTCCTAACTGATCTTTTGACCAAAACCAGATAAAACATGAGATATTTTTTTTTATGATGCTTCAACGAATCCTGCTTAGTAAAGTAATTTGTCGAAATAAATTCTGTTAAGAGGTTATTTCATAAAACAAGGAAATTGTTGAGGTCCAAGCGAACACATATATATATATCAAAGAGAGAATTTCAAATTATAAAATCAAATTCCTAAAAATACTCTTTGTTTAATTTCTTTCTGTCCTTCATCAATTATTTTAATCATACAGCATATATCTCTTAAATCTTAATTCTCTAGCATTCACGGGATGCATAGATCCTCCATTAATTCACGACATATGTCTCTTTAGTGTCCCATCCCTCTGAGCTCAACCCAATTCTCATATCCAAACACCCTTCTCATTGACATAAGTCAATACAGCAAATAAATAAGGATATTTGGTTGCGAAGGTGGGTGTGTGTGTGTGTGTGTGTGTGTGTGTGTGTGTGTGTGTATATACTATATATATACATATATATATAATACATATATATATATATATATATATATATATATATACATATATATGTACATATACCAAGGCACTTCCCCCAATTTTAGGGGATAGCCGACATCAAACAAATGAAACAAAAAAGGGGACTTTCCTCTCTACGTTCCTCCCAGCTTGACAAGGGACTCAACCGAGTTCGGCTGGTACTGCTAGAGTGCTACAGCCCACCCTCCCCCATTATCCACCACAGATGAAGCTTCATAACACTGAATCCCCTACTGCTGCTACCTCCGAGGTCATCCAAGCCACCGGAGGAAGCAGCAGGGCCTACAGGAACTGCGTCAAAATCGCTCGCCGTTCATTCCTATTTCTAGCACGCTCTCTTGCTTCTCTCACATCTATCCTCCTATCACCCAGAGCTTTCTTCACTCCATCCATCCACCCACACCTTGGCCTTCCTCTTGTACTTCTCCCATCAACTCTTGCATTCATCACCTTCTTTAGAAGACAGCCATTTTCCATTTTCTCAATATGGCCAAACCACCTCAACACATTCATATCAACTCTAGCTGCTAACTCATTTCTTACACCCGTTCTCACCCTCACTACTTCGTTCCTATCCCTATCTACTCGAGTTACACCAGCCATAGTCCTTAGACACTTCATCTCAAACAAATTCAATTTCTGTCTCTCCATCACTTTCATTCCCCACAACTCTGATCCATACATCACAATTGGTACAATCCCTTTCTCATACAGAACTCTCTTTCCATTCATACCCAACCCTCTATTTTTTACCATTCCCTTACCTGCCCCTAACAGTTTGCATCCTTCATTCACTCTCTGACATACATCTGCTTCCACTCCACCATTTGCTGCAACAACAGACCCCAAGTACTTAAACTGATCCACCTTCACAAGTAACTCTCCATTCAACGTGACATTCAACCTCGCAAACTACCCTTCTCGTACATCTCATAACCTTACTCTTATATATATGTAAATATACACACACACACACACACACACATATATATATATATATATATACACATATATATATATATATATATATATATATATATATATGTATATATATATATATATATATATATATATATATATATATATATATATATATATATCTATATATATATATATATATATATATATATATATATATATATAAGGGTATATTATCAAATCACCAATGCCCTTTTTAATTTGAACAGTATTCTCTACTCAGGCACTTACAAATTTTTGCACCTAAAGGACTATCAAATTATCTGTGTCACCCGCACACCTCTTGTTTAACCTGCATTTTCTTCCCGCACACACCAGGTCAATTTCACCCTATTCTTCGAGCACAACCCATTCGCTCTCATGGAGTATATGGAGAGCAGAAGGCAGGACTACCTCACCATCGACCTAAAGGTCAAGAGCGACAGCAAGGACACTGACCTCAGCGATAACAAATACTCGGCCAAGGTGAAAGTCGTGACGAGCGCCCGCCTCTATTGCGAATGGTAAATATACATAAAAATTCATGTTCAACGGGGAACGAATAAGATTTATGAACGGGTATGTCATTCGACGATATGTACTACTTGGATAAAACTCCAATGTTGATAATAAAAAAAAAAAAAAAAAAAAAAAAAAAGAGGACTAACAGAAAAACGGAAGAACTTTTCAGAAGCGGTTCTTTTACATTGCAGTTTTCGTGAACATTATGAAAGTAAAAAAGGAAAGACTGTCGTAAATTTTATTGATCTCATTTCCTCGCACAGTTTTTAAATTATCATTGCTATAAGTCAAGAACCAGGATGAGAGATAAAGGAACATCTTTACTTTTTTTGTGGGATTCAAAGAATCATGGAAAGTTTTTCTCCATTTATAACTCACAGGGCATAAAACTTTGATCATGTAGTACATTAAAAAATTGTGCGGAAATCGTAGTTAAAAACCTATTGTGACACCTAAAAATACACTATATATATATATATATATATATACATATATATATATATATATATATGTATATATATATATATATATATATATATATATATATATATATATATATATATATGTATAATGAATGCATAAGAATCAGAGGTCAATTGGTCATCACCACGATGGGTGATCACAAAGAAGAGTTCAAATCCGCCAGCATATATATCCCTAAGATTCCTAGAACATCCATGAAGATGGGCGTCAAGCCAGCGACCCCACTCCATCCATAATTGCTAAAAACCGAGCGGATAATACCTTCTGGTGGCATTTCCTCTCATACGAATAATATGAATAAGAATATATAACTGAATAACTTTATTTTCACCAAAGACCTTCCTGAGACGTTGGATTAGCTTTTTGAATTTGGGTTATGAAACTTGACATACAGTTAACAGTGCGACTTTTGGGATGAGATTTCAAGACTAATTACAGTCACCAGAGTGCCATATATGTTATGTACATACCTTTTAATGTAGAATTCCGGCTCACTCAGGTAACAAACCCAGAAACTTTCTGTGCCGATGCAAACATTCTGGTATCTGAAAGCACAAGAAATATTGATTGTACACTAATATCGAAAACTTTATCAAGGTAAGTGATTATATTTAAATGAACTACAGATATGAGAGAGAGAGAGAGAGAGAGAGAGAGAGAGAGAGAGAGAGAGAGAGAGAGAACTGATATACTGATTTGATTCCCAACTATACCTACATTTAAAATAATTACGACATAACAGAATGTAATTTTTCATATTTCAATATCCCAAAAGTCTGACAACCAAATAAGAGATATCCCATCTGCCGATGCGTGGTAAAAGTATCCAATACAAACGTTAATATTATGTCGACACGAAAATCATTTAGTCTCCCGCAGTGAAGGCAGTAATTTGCATTCGGTTATAATTGTATTCCCCATCAAATTTGCAACAGAAGGACAGCTAAATTCTCCAAAATGCAAATTCCACCCAGTATTCATTTGTCTGACGTATTATCATTGAAGCATAAATTACAATTTGCCGTAACGAATGATTAGAAATTCGCGTTATATCTGCAATATCACTTTACCTTAGGTCAGCCAGTGGGGAACATTGGAATATTCCCTGGAATTCAGCTCTTTCACAGATTTCCCAGCGTTTGACTGCGCATATGTTTGGACGATAATTTTGCCATGTGTCTTTGGAAAACCCATTCGTCTTATAAAGGTAGACGGCTTCTATGGTTATGTACTATATTTACGAACATATAAAAGAAGCGATGCTGTGGTTAGTCTTCATAAAGGTTTTATTTTGTAGACTGGTGAATAGCCCGAGACTTATCAATTTGAGTGTGAAAATATGTTTTAGAGCATTATGTTGAATAAAAAAAATAGCTTTTGATAATTAAAGTATCAGGTAATAGTTTCCTTGTAGCGAATAATCCTTATATAAAGGATATTAATTGGGAATGGGGAAAGATGGGTTGGCGAATGAATTAATAAGAAACTAATTAGTAAGAACTATTCATCTTCCATTAAGTAAGAGATTACTTGACAAACGCGAGTCAATTCACTGCATAATTCAATGAAAAAAATATAAAATTAAAACTATTAACAGCTTACCCAGACGCTTTAGTCCATTTCTTTTATCGAGGCAGATTTGCACCGACTCCCAGCGGTGCCCTTTTAGCTCGGAAAAGTTTCCTGATCGCTGATTGGTTAGAATTATCTCGTCCAACCAATCTGCGACCAGGAAACTTTTCCGAGCTAAAAGGGCACCGCTGCGAGTCGGTGCAAATCTGCATCGCTAAAAGAAATTGATTATAGTTAGACAATATGTTAGTCAGTCAGTTGAGAGATTCTTGGCTAATCTACTCCACTCCGTGCTATCAGCTTGTGTCACTTGCAATATATTACCGAAGTTATCGTTCCACTTAGTTCTTGGTCTTCCACTTTAAATATTCTTTTTACTGCCGATGTTTTAGGAATCTACTCCAAACCATCTTAATTGGCTCTTTTTAATTTGAAGAACTATAGGTTCCACGCCTAATCCTTTGACATTAGTATTGTTTAATCTGTCTCTTCTAATTACACCATAAATTACAAGCAAAACTCACATTTCAGCTGCTTGGATTTTATATTTAACCTTCTCAGTTAGGATTTACGTTTCACAAACGTACAGAAGTATTGGTTTAAGAATTGAATAACAAAATTCAACTTTTACCTTTCTTGGGATATTTCTATTTTGTAGTGGGTACATGGCACCTACATTTTTACTTCACTTTGCTATTCTGCAGTTCATCTCAGGCTCTATCCTTCCCTTTGAGGTCATAACACTACCTAGTTATGTAAATGAGTTTGTTCTTTAGATGGTATCATCAGCTAATACTAATTCTCACCTAATCTTGAGCAGAACCTACAGCCAATACAACCAGATATTCAGTCTTTTAATGGTTTAACTTCCATCCTTCAATAAAGATCAAAATAATTTGTATAAACTCAATTCACACAACATGCAACAACAAAGAGCTACACTGGATATTGATGCATATCTACAGTCCGGCATTGTGAATTTATTATGGAAACAAAAAAAGGTAGAAGGAAAATACCTCCCTGGTAAAGTTTTTAACTGGAAAACTTTTACAACAGTTTACGTTACTAACAAACAACTAAGAGTTCAGAGAAGTTGCAACGAAGTTCTATAGTTGCCGATCAAGTTGGTAATACCTTAAATACACGTTTGGTGATGAAGGGGTTAAGAGTTTAGTCTACTACTGATATCAATTCAATATATAGAATTTTCAACTGGGAGAGATTTTACTACAGATGTTACACATTGAAAAAGTGGTTCCATTCATACTTTCCGGTTCAACCATGAAGAAAAGAACACTCTTAATTTTTTTCAATTGACAGTTTAATTTAATATGTGAAAAAATAACAAATAAAATATTTCATACAAACTTTTTAGAAAAAATACATAAAAATAGTTTCTGAGAAGCTTCATGCCACCTCTAGGAATCATAACAAATACTGCAGTGCAAGAAAACTTAAAAGCTATTTTCATGCTATTTGATTTCTATAGAATTTAGGCCACAGACCCTGGCGTTGGGGCCAGGAATGTCATTTAGCACAGGGGTACTAAAATGGAGAATCCTGCAGTTGAACAATGGAATAAAAGATAAGAGATTGAGTAAAGAAAGATATCTATTTTCCCGTATCCCTCAGTACGAATATTCCAGCAATCCAGAAAATGTCACGGCTGGTTTATTCCTTTATTGTTTCAGTCACACGGATTCGAGAGAGATAACATTCGGGAACGTGCTTAAGATGGATATGATAAGAGAGAAATCTGTATTTGGTTGTAGTTCGCTTTCCATTTCTGGTATAAATTATACACATGAATTATTTATCTATATGTATATATACACATTATATATATATATATATATATATATATATATATATATATATATATATATATATATATATACACACACACATATATATACATATATATATATATATATATATATATATATATATATATATATATATATATATATACATATATATATATATATATATATATATATATATATATATATATATATATACACATACATATTTGCATACATACATTCATATATATTTACATATATACATACATATAATACATATACTATATATAAATCATTTACGGTATACAGTATATACTAAATATTTATCTATTTCAACAATGAGTCATTTTGTCTAACAAGGTTCGGAGAATATAAACACATTATTCACTTCAACATTCCTATTTGAATACAGATTCATAAATAAACCCCAGGTGCTTCATATGTTCTGTTCGCTTTCTCTCTATTCCAGATTTATCAAGAGTGAAATACTATCATCTAGTTATTCTTACCTCATTAACTATATAAACGTCCTCTTGAAGAAAGGAATTTATTCATGATTAACATCTCAATGTATTTTTCCTAATTCTTTCAACAAAGAAATTAAAATCTGAACTTTTTCTTCTATAATTAAATGACAATAGTTTAATCCTCTAAAAAGCATGAACACAATTTACGAATAAATACTTTCAGCCTGCTTTTGAATATTTACCTTGTAATAAATATTTCATTAAAAAATCTCCCGACATCTTCGCTACACAATCTACACCAAGAAGGCCCAATCACACCTTTCCCCCAAACGAATATTCAATAATCAAACTTTCTTCTCAAAGCTCAATCCTTTCTTTCCTTGCCGCAGGGAAGCTCGGCCAGAGTCAACCACGGTGAAGGTCAACGAAACGCTGTCTTGGTCAGAGATCAAATCTGCCTTTCCACCCACGAACCACACCCTCAGAGCAGACCGGCTGGGACCCAAGATTTCCCACAGGTTTTCGCTCACAAATATGGGGCCGAGCCCAGTTCGAGGAGCTAAGGTAAGAGAGGGGAAAAATCAGCATGGAAGTACATGCTTATAAAGAACTTCAAAAGTTCAAACTTGCAGCGAATGCTTTTATGCTGAACGGGCTGACTGAAGTCTATCTTCATAGTTTATTTATGAAAGATCTATTTCAATGTTGTTACTGTTCCTGAAATGTTACTTTAATTGTTCATTACTTTTCTTCTATTTTATCTATTTCCTCAATTTCTTTCCTTAATAGGCTATTTTTTCCTGTTTTAGCCTAGTTAAGAGTAGTAGTAGTAGTAGTAGTAGTAGTAGTAGTAGTAGTAGTAGTAATAATAATAATAATAATAAAAATAACAATGAACGGGCGCATTGGGTAAAATGTACGAGTCTCACACATACAGGGCTACAAACACGCACATAACTGTTGTAGTGGACACTTATAAATTGAACATTAATAACTTTTTATTTCCTAACATATATTACCGTCCAACAGTAGGTGACAACTTCAAGGGTAAACTTTCTGCAAGATGCGAGCATATCAGTTTATCACTATTGTTATCATTATTATTACTTGCTAAGCTACAACCCTAGTTGGAAAAGCAAGATGCTATAAGCCAAGGGGCCCCAACAGGGAAAATAGCCCAGTAAGGAAAGGAAACAAGAAATAATAATATATTTAAGAACAATGACATTTTAATAAACATTTCCTATATAAACTATGAAAATTTTAACAAAACAAAAGGAAGAGAAAAGAGATAGAATAGTGAGCCCGAGTGTACCAACAAGCAAGAAAACTCAAGACAGTGGAAGACCATGGTACAGAGGCTATGGCACTACACAAGACTAGAGAACAATGGTTTGATTTTGGAGTGTCCTTCTCCTAGAAGAGCTGCTTACCATAGCTAAAGAGTCTCTTCTACTGTGATTTATGGTTCTTGGTGGAATACATACAAGTATCACGAAGTCTTAATTTTTCAACATGAGTTTAATTTTCCTTATATAGGATTGTAGACATACTCACGCATGCAAGACATAGGCCTATAAACCTAGTAGTATAATTTAGGATTAACCTAAGCTAATCTAACCTAGCTTATACCAGATGATCAGATCGGATTTTTCATGAAGAAATCCCATAATGTCCTTGTGAATAGTTGTAACATTCTAATAGGCATCATATTTAATTTGCTGTAAGAAATAAAAATTAATAATTACGAAAAGAATAAAAGTTATCTAATTCGACTTTAGGAAAAAAAAGCGTTTACTATCTCTAAACATTATACTTCTAAGCTTTCTGATTAAAAAAAAAAAAAAAAAAAAAAAAAAAAAAAAAAAAAAAAAAAAAAAAAAAAGCTATTGGGTGAAGTAACCTTTATTTATTTACCGTAAAGTAGATTTATTCGCACTTTGACGTTCACGTGTAATCAATATTTCGTGAGTATTTAACGTTAAATGCCAAGTCGTTAAACATCTTACGTAAAGAAGTTTTTCACATATTTCATTTCAACTTCAACCGGATTCTCAGATTATGCAGTTAAGAATTACTAAATCAATTTATTTATTTATAACGTCAATAAAATGCTTTTAATACTAACATGATTTACCTTGCAGATGCACATACAACTAGCACTCTACAAAGGCAAGGATATGATATTCTACCTTCATGAAATCCCGATTATGTCTCCAAACGTAACTTGTGATTGGCCAGAGATCAACCCTTGGAACATGCAGGTATTTTAAGCAAGTTCTCCTAAGAGAACATTTATATTTTATTACCCTTAACTTTGTTCAGGAATCCATACTTATCACTATGGGTCTAAGAGAAATTCGGGGAATAACTGATTTATATTGTACCCATTTAATGTCTATAAGTAACATCATAATAATATGGTATGGGAAGTTATCATCACACATTTCACTATGTGAAATGAATAATTTAATCCTGTGTACAGGTAATTTTACCGATACAGCACATAGCGTAAGGCTCTGCTTAAGACACTATGAACTGACTCCTGAATTTAAAATTACCATTAATTACTCTCCTGTTACAACAATAAGCCTACAGATTTTCTAAATGCAGAATTCACTAACAGTTTTCACCAATTATCGGGTCTCTTTTTGCATGTGACACTTTAATTGCACCTCGCCATATTTAAATCAGATATCTATTTTTTTTTTTTTTTTTTTTTTTTTTAAATTTAATCATTATGATGTCTGTATTTCAATGGAATATTCTGCTAGACAAAATACTGGTCTTTGGTGAAAGTTTTCTGAATAATCTGGGAATAATTAGAATTATGAAGATTTCATTACTTTTTTGCAGATTGTAGATCCTGCCAATGATCATTATGAACACACGAATGCAGGTAAGCTGTAGCAGAATATTAAAATTTAAAAAGATGTTTTAAAAATAATCTATGGGTCTTAAGATAATCGAAATGGTTTTAGATAATTGGAGGTTAATAAATGTATTTTGTAATATACTCACAGAGAAATTAATAGAAAATATGAAAAATAAAACGAATATATAATATACACCCGTTGAGATACTAACGCTATAGAGTTATGGGGTTCTTTGACTGGCCAGAAAGTAGCCTACTACATTGGATCCTTCTCTCTGGTTACGGTTCATTTTCTCAATGGCAACATATACCCCGCATAGTCTGGCCCATTCTTTACATATTTTCCTGTCCCCATACACCTGACAACACTGAGATTATCAAACAATTCTTTTTCTCTCAAGGGGTTAACTGCTGCTATGTAATTATTCAGTGGCCACTTTCCTCTTGGTAAGCGTAGAAGAGACTCTTTAGCTATGGTAAGCAGCTCTTCCAGGAGAAGGACACTCCACAATCAAACCATTGTTCTCTAATTTTGGTTGTGTCATAGCCTCTGTCCCATGGTCTTCCACTGTCTTGGGGTATAAGCTTCTTGCTTGAGGGTACACCTGGGCACACTATTCCATCTTATTTCCCTTCCTCTTGTTTTATTTTTATATTTTATATAGGAAACATTTTAATATTGTTACTGTTCTTAAAATATTTTATTTTTCCTTGTTTCTTTTCCTCACTGGGCTATTTTCCCTGTTGGAACCCTTGGGCTTATAGCATCCTGCTTTTCCAACTAGGGTTGTAGCTTAGCAAGTAATAATAATAATAATAATAATAATAATAATAATAATAATAATAATAATAATAATAATAATAATTGTGATCGCGTACATATGAGTGATTCGTTTGATATAAAAGTTGGTTAAGACAAGTTCATGTTATGTCGCTGTGGCTAATCAGTATAATCACGGATATAGATATGGAGACAGAGAAAGGAGAAGGGATGGAAGTGGGGAGAAAACGATGGAAAAAATAGTTTGGAATGATTGATTATTGTGGAAGATAATATGCAGATTCTGGATAGTGAAAAAACAGTAAAAAATAAAAAAAATAGTTAAAAAATGTGGGGAAGAGAATGAATACGAAGGTAAATGGAAACCAAGAGAATGAAGCAATATATGTCAATATAGATAGAGAAGGAATAGAAACGGTTGATCTACATACACATGATGGTAAGATTAAAAAAATAAAAAATAAAACAAGTGTGTTAGCATATATGCTTTATCACTAATCACCACTGTTAATAAAAGCATATCAAGAGTAAATACGCACACAGACACACATTAGACAAATATAAACATATATCAGAATTTTTGCGCATAATAAAATAGATGATTTCTATCTCTTCTCATTTACAGTATGTACAACATTCTGAACGATTACCCGCGATGCTTCTACTAATTCTAAACTAAAAACAATTGTATCTAAATAAAAGAAACAGTCGAACTACACTCAAGGAACAAAAAAACTCACAAACCCAAAAACTCTTAGCAAACAACATATTCCAAAACCAAAAATCAAAACCATTTCAACCGAAGAGGAAAAAAAACCGATCAGCAATGATAGCTGACACAATGAATAGGGGATGAACAGAAATAGAAACAACTTTCTTTTTTTTAAGAGAAAGAACACACTGAACCCGGAGGGTTAGAGTGAACAAGCCGTTTAGGGGGGTAAGGTTCTCCATTGTTCCAAGAACAACTGTAGGGTGATTTCTATAGCCCCAGGGTTTTCATTTTCCCGTCGTGTCTTGCTGGTTCTTTTGTCTACCAGGATTTGTAGGATGGGGTACAAGCAAGGGAGTTTAGTTCTTATATAAAGGGAGAAAATATTAGTGGAGTTTGCTTTCATTTGTATGGGCATGTAAATACATGAATATATAAGTAAATATACTTATAAACTTATACACTTACAATATGTATATATATATATATATATAATTATATATATATATATATATATATATACATATATATACATATATATATATACATATATATATATATATATATATATATATATATATATATATATATATATATATATATATATATATATATATATACACAGACTTAAATACATGTGTATATGTGTGGGTATATATATCTATATTAATACATTCATAGGCTATATATATATATATATATATATATATATATATATATATATATATATATATATATATCTATCTTTCTGAGTAGAATACCTTACCTTAACGTGATGAAAGGGTTTGCATATCGCCATAATCAGTTAAGCTGTACTAGTCAGGGCCACCATACTAGGTTGGTTTGCTGTGAGCGATCAGACGAAAATCTCTCACCATCACCAACCCACCCTAGCAAGTGTGGTCATGAAAAATGGACAAACCCCAGACATGAATCGATATGTACCAAGCCACTGTCCTGCAGTGGAGTAAAAACTCTTATTCAAATGCATTTTCAATGTTTGAAAATTAGTAAATTATTTTTCCATATCTTCTTCGTCTAATTCAAAGTGTATAATTTCCAAAAGGTAGTGACCCCATTTACTCATATACATATTCTAATATACCCTTTTTGTATCAGCTCCAACGGCCAGGAAAAAAAGACAAGCAAACAGTGGCGAGGTCACTACCCAAGGGTATGCCTTTGGAACTACAGAAAGAGGAGATTCATCTTACTTGCTTGAGTCTACAACTGAAGGATTGGATGACCAGAGAGTAACAGCAGTCAGCCCAAGAAGCAATACATCGAGAAGATCCAGGTAATTATCTTCACCTTAATTGCCAAACATTCCTTTACACCGTCTCTTTCTCACGAGATACATGAAAGGGGTTTCCCATTATTGCCGTACGTGCGATGTATGCCTATATCAGTATACGAGTAACTATATACTTTGGTTTGTAAATCCTTTAAATGAGCATTGACTCATATATTTGCTTTAAAGATTCATCTATCAATCAGGTCAATCAGGTAATGTTGACATTCGACTTTCTTCAGCTACTCATAAAATTTCCTCAACAAACATTTATAATGGAATTTAATCAAGGTTGTGCTGGCAAGGCCATATGGAATGTAAGAGTAAACTCCTTTAAACTAACAAAAGACGACCTACATTAATGAAAAAACCTTAGGGCTCTTTGTGTAAAGTCCATACACAATGAAACACATTCCGGCTTCTCCGTTATTAGCTAGCTTTATTTAAAAACGTGATTTCTATTCAGCGCTGTTGTTGTTCCTACTACTACGATTTTACTCAGTCCTTCACAAAGAAATATAAAAAAATCATATTTTTTTACAATCATGGTCATATAAAAGGAATGGTTTTATACGTAAATAACAACATCTCACACACACACAAAACTCTTGAAGTACTAAATATATGTACATGGCCTTATTATATCTTTAAATAACGACATTCACTGCTCGATCATAAGCGAGAGCCCTAGCTGGCATAAAGCTAGCTGAATTTTCTATAACAACAAAGACGATCTAAAGAAATGACAGGTTATAAAGATAAGAATTTTATTGACCACTCTTGTAACATAAGTGAATATCTGAAAATTGTTTCACGACTTATGTACTGTACATATCAATCCATTTAAAATTTATAATTTGATTTCTTTAGATCCTTCTATGGAGGCAGAGAGGAAACTGAATATATCGAGTGTGCACAGAAGATATGTCTGACCACGTAAGTAATTAACTATGCTTCAAATGTTTTCCGAGAGAGAGAGAGAGAGAGAGAGAGAGAGAGAGAGAGAGAGAGAGAGAGAGAGAGAGAGAGAGAGACATTCATACCAATCAAGCCAAGTGCAATGAAAGAACTAGCTATCTCATTGAAAAATACAGATGAATATCATGGTCAATCATATTCAATTTGTGTAGAATAGTGATGAATTCTCCCGAGAATATAACAATCCGTCAACATATTTGGTTGGTCCCCATTTAGTAAATTCTTCCTAATAATATTTAGAAAAAGTTGAAATTAGTAAATGACATTCGAGTCATAACGTAAGCCATTTAGAAACTTATCAACATAATATGTAGTAAATTTCGTCAGTTATAAAGATATCACAATCTACTCATTCCTAACTACAGGTGTGAGGTTAACTACCTGGAATCTGGAGGGAGTGCATCAGTGACCGTATCAGGTTATGCAGTCGTTGCTAATTTGGATAAGGTAAGTTAGCAATATCACTACATCAACGTAATGTTATGTACAGTATTTGCCTTTTATCAGCTGCTTCCTGCTATAGTTTTCTAATTGATTTTATGATAAACACACAAACGTAAATACAGCATATACTTATAAATTATAGAATATATATATATATATTTGATTCCCGGCCGGTCACAAGCTCTTGTCTTTGTGTGATTTCGCCTGGGGCTCTGATCCTGAGGTCATTAAGAGAATCCAGACATTAATGTATCAGAAATATATGGCTTATTTGAATATGAAAAACACGTCCAACTGTGCAAATATTTATCATATATATATATATATATATATATATATATATATATATATATATATATATGATATAAATATATATATGATATAAATATATATATATAAAAATATATATATATATATATATATATATATATATATATATATATAAATATATATATATATATATATATATATATATATATATATATATATATATATATATATATATTAATAAGGATAAATATCAACACAATATCGTGCTAAAATAGAAATAAATTTCTACCTCATACTTGGGATCGAACCCTAGCACCCTCCTAATGAAAGGCCAGGTCGCTTCCAACCATGCCACCAGAAGATCTAAAAGAAGTCGGAACCTAACTGCTAATCTGCAGTTCAGGATTTACCTGGCGAGACATCAGTCTCTTACCAGTGAGTTTTCCCCGACTTCCCGGCCCACCAGGTGTCATGATTGATAGTAATTCATTCAAATTACCCTAATGAGTCAATACGGATAAATATCAACACAATATGGTGCTCAAATAAAAATAGATTTCTACCTCATACTTGGGATCGAACCCTAGCCCCTTCTAATGAAAGGTTCCGACTTCTATTGAGCCTCTGGTGGCATGGTTGGAAGCGACCTGGCCTTTCATTAGAAGGGGCTAGGGTTTGATCCCAAGTATGAGGTAGAAATTTATATATATATATATATATATATATATATATATATATATATATATATATGTGTGTGTGTGTGTGTGTGTGTATGCATATATAAAATGAATAAATGTATATATATATATATATATATATATATATATATATATATATATATATATATATACATATATATATATATATATATATATATATATATATATATATATATATATATATATACATATATATTATAAAACGGAAGCTTCAACCTTTTAGACTTTTTTATTACGATCAACCAAGCTTTATGGAAACAATTTTTTCCCATTATCAGACGAAAATAAATCAATAGAAACTAATCTGTCAAGTCAATAAAACGTATACAATCTGATATTGATATCCCTTCAATCTTTATACTTCTTAGTTTACGAATTACCTCGCTCAATAAGTTGCTTGCTTGTGTTGCTTATTGCATTTACGCTCTTGTTTTGTGATTCCCTTTATTCTATTTAAGGCTATTTCTGTGTATTTACTTCAATTACAGTATCTCTTATGATATAATTCATCTTATTTTGATGTGGTTATGATTCTTGCCTCATAAATCTAATTTCACTGATGTAACAGATAACTGCCCATTGATCTGTGTTAATGTTCATATTTTAGCCCTGATGATGAAACACATGGATTTCAGAAATCTTAGTGGATCGAAAGAAACAGTTCAAAATGCTGAAATTACCTTTCAATCGCATTTCTAGTAACTCTGGAGCTTTCTGGAAGCAAAAATGCCGTAAATTATATATATATATATATATATATATATATATATATATATATATATATATATATATATATATATATACATATATATATGTATATATGTGTGTATATATATATATATATATATATATATATATATATATATACATATATATATACAGTATATATATGTATGTATATATATATATTTATATATATATATATATATATATATATATATATATATATATAATATACACAGTATATATACTGTATATACACAATCACACACACATATATATATAAATATAAATAATCATCGTCCATGATCAACGAGAAAAGAAGTGAGACTTTAGACTTTGCAATCTTATACCTGAAGGCTCTCTCTCTCTCTCTCTCTCTCTCTCTCTCTCTCTCTCTCTCCACGGGATGTCAAGGAAATATAAAAAAAGACTACCCCACGAGAAAAATAACTCTTTTTCAATATTACATATTAAGGATAGCTCTCTCCGGTATGTTCAAGGAGCTGATCACAAGCTGTTTGCCATTCCTTTAGATTTTCTCCTTGGAAACTAATGAACAGCACACACGGCTATTCCTTCTTCATATAGACTTGCAATTATCTCCGAAACCGTCTTTTAGTCTTACACCCAGAGTGCCAGTTTTGCTCCGTCGTTGCAGACGATAATTTGCCAAAAAGTTTGGCTTTAGCACCACGCAAAGATATTTTATATGGAGGAACAACATAATGATTTTGTTTCAATATTTTATTTATCTTTTATTTTCATAGAATTTCGGGTAAATGACCTGGAGCTCGCACCAAAGGGGACATTCAGTACCGAAATACGACTGAGCGAATAATTAAGAGTAAGAACAATAAAATCAAATAAAACTAACACCAAACTGTATAAGAATTTGGTGTTTAGAAGATGCATTCTATTCAGAAATTGCACTTGGATAATCGGGGAAATTATAATCGATAATATGAACATAACTAAATGAAAATGATAATTAAGAGAGGTTTCAAAATAATAATTATGGCATTCTACATCGGTTTAACTATAGTTGGTTACTTTTAACATTTTTATTTCTAATCCCGATCAATAAAGGGATTTCATTTAAAAGAATGGTTTTATATTACTAAATACACCATATTACTAAGGGGGTTTAACCGTGTAAGCCTTCGCGTTCTTCCTAATATCTACCCCGCTCACCCGACAAAAAACTTTAGAGCACCCATGTAAAAATGAAATCTAAAATCATAATAACGCTGTGTGTGTATTTAACTTTCACCTATCATTACTATTACCAGCCAGGCTACAACCCTGGTTGATAAAAAGGAATTCTACAACCCAAAAGGGCGCAAACACGAAAAGCAGCCAACTGTCGAAATATACTGAAGTAACGAACAACTAATAAATGAGCATTAAAAATATGTAAAATGTATTAAGATCAGGAACAACGTTAAATAAATAAATTGTATACAAACTTCAGTATATGAAACGATACTCATATCAACCTGCTTAACCTAAAAGCATTTGCAACACGTTTGAACTTCCGAAGTACCGATTCAACTGCCAGATTCGGAAGATCATTCCCTAATCTGGTCACAGCTGGTACAAATAGCCTTAAAGAAGATATGCGGAGTAGTTTCTTTATATTGTAGTTTTCTAATGCACATTAAAAATCATTCTTACTCATGAACTTGTGTTTGTGAGTTTAGATAAGAACAGTTTATGTTTTCGTACATATATTTTCATGAAATGTTTTATGGGGGCATTAAAGAATACACCTCAAGAGAGAGCTGGAAATGAAGAGAAGAAAACGCAGAAAAACTGAGAGGGCAAAAAAGCTCGATGACATTACGAATACGATAAACGGGACAGTATCTACCTTGGAACACACACATTTATTATTATTATCATTATTATTACTTGCTAAGCTAGAACCTCAGTTGGAAAAGCAAGATGCTATAAGCCCAAGGACTCCAACAGGGAAATATAGCCCTCTGGAGAATGAAACAAGCAAATATACAAACACCAAGTAATAAACAATCAAAAATGAAATATTCTAAGAAGAGTAACAACATTAAACTACATCTTTCATATATAAACTATAAAAAAAAAAAAAAACTAGAGAAGAAGAAATAAGATAGAACAGCAGGCCGAAGTGTACACTCAAGTAAAGGAACTCTAACACAAGAACGTGGAAGGCCATGGTGCAGAGGCTATGCCACTACCCAAGACTAGAGAACAATGCTTTGATTTTGGAGTGTACTCCTATAAGAGCTGCTTACCATTGCTAAAAGTCTACGCTATGCTTACCAAGAGGAAAGTAGCCAATGAACAATTACCCCCTTGTAATTAAGTTTTCAACCGAATCATCTTGTTTGTTTCTCTCTATCTCATGATTCTTCTCCTTCCTTCTTCGTTCGTCCTCCTTCCTCCCGTCGGGTTTTCAGAGAAGGGACTAGAAGCTCCCGAAGTGCCTCCCATGAGGAACACAAGACTACGCAGACGAAGAGAATAAAGCATTGTGTCACATCCAAAAAGGAAGGCATTATTAGGCAGTGTATCTTAATACCACGGACGAAACAAAGGACATCTTGTTAGATCTACTTTAAAAGCTCTTCCGGCATCCAGCAGCTTCTTCAAAGTCAAAAGATATCTCTCTCTCTCTCTCTCTCTCTCTCTCTCTCTCTCTCTCTCTCTCTCTCTCTCTCTCTCTCTCTCTCTCTCTCTCGCGGGGAAAAAGCCTGATAGTTCAAAGGGAATCCAATGTAAACTAAAAAGGAAATAAGATTCTAAATGACCGAAAAGTTCGGTTCGTGAAGTTATAGAAAATTATTTTATTAATAAATCAATAAAGCCATGTGAACCCTAGTTATCTATTTTCTTCAAATAGTGCTAAGTGATAAAAAAACAAGATAAAATACTCGACACATATATCAACCTTTACATGTAAACAAGATGGGCTAATAAGAAATAATCCTTAAAGGCGTCAGATGACCTTAAAAAAAGGGACAGAATTGTTGGGTCTATAGAGAAATTTTAGGCAATAATGTTCATACAACTAAGGTTTATATTAGCTAGTTTGTTACATGCCTTATTGACTACCCAGAAGCTCCGGTTTCTTTGAATTTGATACCAAAGCATAACATGAATGATTGTGGTATATATATCTTGCATACCATAGAAATAGTATATAGATATATATATATATATATATATATATATATATATATATATATATATATATATATACAGTATATATATATATATATACATATATATATATATATATGTGTGTGTATATATATATATATATATATATATATATATATATACATATATATATGTATATATATATATATATATATATATATATATATATATATATATATATATATATACAGTATATATATGTATACCTCTCTCAGTGGCAAAGGGTTCTGTATCGCAATGATCAGCGGCACAGCTCTATTAGTCAAGAACATCCATATTAGGTTGCTCTGCCGTACATAATCAGACAGAAGTCTCGCAGCATCACCAATGATGAAATATGGCCAGACCCCAAACGTGAATATTATTATTATTATTATTATTTTTATTATTATCATAATTATTATTATAATTTTCACAAGCTACACTATAAACCTAGTCGGAAAAGCAAGAGACTATAAGCCCAAAGGCTCCAAAAGGAAAAAAAAAAAATCCAGTGAGAGAAGGAAACTAGGAAATATCTAAAGAATCAAGAGAAGAATAAACAATCAAAACGAAATATTTCAAGAACAGTAACATCATTAAATTAGATCCTTCACATATAAACTATATATATATATATATTTATATATATATATATATATATATATGTATATATATATATATATATATATATATATATATATATATATACATATATATATATATATATATATATATATGTTGGGGTACATTTGGGCATGCTGCTCTATCGCATTTCTCTCTCCTGTTTTATATATATATAAATATATATATATATATATATATATATATATATATATATATATATATATATATATATATACTGTATATATATATATATATATATATATATATATTATATATATATTTATATATATATATATATATATATATATATATATATATATATATATATAAAACAGGAGAGAGAAATGAGATAGAGCAGCATGTCCAAATGTACACCAAAGCAAAAGAACTTTAATCCAAGACAATGGAACGCCATAATTCACAAGCTATAGCACTACCCAAGTCCAGATAACAATGGTTTGATTTTGTAGTGTCCTTCTCCTAGAAGAGCTGCTTACCACAGCTAAAGAGTCTCTTCTTACCCTTACCCAGAGGAAAGAAGCCATTGATCAATTGCATCGCAGTATTTAACCCCTTGAACAAATAAGAATTGTTTGATAATCTCAGTGTTGTCAGGTGTATGAGGACAGGAGAATATGGTAAGAATAGGCCACAATATTAGGCAAAGACAAAATGAGCCGTAACCAGAGAGAGGGATCCTATGTAGTATTGTCTAGCTAGTCAAAGGACCCAATGATTGTCTAGCGGTAGTATCTCAACGGGTGGCTGGTGCCCTGCCTAACCTACTACCTAAGCCTGCAGTGGACTAGAAACGGCTGCATTTGTTGTTGTTGTTGTTTTGTGTATGTATGTATGATGTATGTATGTATGTATGTATGTATGTATGTATGTATGATGTATGTATGTATGTATGTATATATATATATATATATATATATATATATATATATATATATTATATATATATATATATATATATATATATATATATATATATATATATATATATATATATATATATATATATATATATATATATATATATTATATATATTTATATGATTATGATTGCATTCTTTCTACAAACATTTTGCCAAATAGTTTTCGATTCGGATAGTTGAAATTGTCAAAATTGTAACAAATGAAAAAAATATTAATCTACGGCCAATGGGAGCACACCTGCTTTGTTATGATTTTCTGCTACTCACATCTAAAGAGCAAATAAAAATTAACTATTTGTAACCTATATTTTTAAAGACAACGAGGCATTAAAGGCACAGTACGTTTATAATTAAGAGCTCATTCCCTACCGGAAACAAATAGAGGACGTTTTTAGATGTTTATCTAAAACTTGCCAATTCTTAGTTCTATTACCTTCGTGTTTTTACTTTTGTCACATTATATTTGAAAGACAATTCTCATGATCCTCCAAATCAATACAAGAGATTATGAGTACGATTGCTTAATTCCTATGTAAATAACATTTCATGAACTCAATTTCTAAATATATTCGTATGTGATCTGATTCAATAAAGTGGCTATGAATGATAGACTATTTGCTTTCTATATCTACTATAAATGCTATTGGAACTCTGCTTAGCTCAACTGAGACTAAATCAACAACAGATGATATAGGTAATATCTAAAACATCCCAATCTCGTGTTGGTAGCTCTGGGTAAATATATCTTTTGGATAACAAAAGCTTAACAATAGATTTCCACATCAACGAATAATGAGTAATGATTAATATAACTAAGATATTTCCAAACAATTTATGTTTAGAGATCGTGACGTATTGTTACTATCTGGCAAATGAGAGAGAGAGAGAGAGAGAGAGAGAGAGAGAGAGAGAGAGAGAGAGAGAGAGAGAGAGAGAGAGAGTATAAATAGATGTGAGGGCCAGTAAACCATCATGAATACTGGGAATTCTTGTGGCAGTGATAAAAGACAGTGTTTGTACAACCCGAGAGATGAGGATGATAAGAATTCCATCAACATATTTACCTATCCATGAAATATGATCATTTCAATTTCCTTCAATAACACAACGAAAATATGAAATTAGAGAACAATGCAAAAAATCTTACTAAAAATGTTACATAACCCTTCATATACAAATTCTTCTTCGAATCATACACCAGAATTAGTTGTCCTCCCTACCAAAAATTCATGTAATATCTATTACTACCAGAATACCATTTAAATAAATTCGCCATACAGCCATTACAATAAATGACAATCTATTTTTAAAAGGTTCACTCACTATGAACAGTTTTGAATTTTATTTTAACATCGTGTTTTTTCCCCTTTTCCGACACGTAATAGATTCAGCGAACCAGAATTGAAGTGAAGTCCACAGTCAAAGCAAATGTTCATCAGCCAGGAAGTCACATGATAAACGCCATGTCCGGTGCTACGACTGTTATCAACTTGCTTAAACCACCGGTAAACTATAAAAGTTCATAATACATACATACATGTTATATGTGTACACATTATATATGTAAGTATATACATATTTATACATATATAGCTTATATGTACATTCATACATTTAATATAAATGAATTTTGTATGTACATACACATTATTACTGTGTATATATATATATACATATATATATATAATATATATATATATATATATATATATACATATATATACTATATATATATATATATATATATATATATATATATATATATATATATATACACACGTGTATAATCATAGTTTTATTTCCACCATAGGCACTCAAGTATTCAGTCACTACCCATTAGATAAATATCTAAATATCTAATCACGGTTGATTTAAAACAATGAAATAAGAGAATATTGAAATTTCTCAAAGTCAGTTCTATTTATCAAAAGACACAAACACGATCTAACACAGAAAATCTCATTTTCAGGAATCAGGTTTATCAGCTGTGCCCTTCTGGCTTCTGCTCTTGTCTGTGCTGGGATCAATCTTACTCATCTTGATCATTATATTGATCTTATGGAAGGTAAGAGAAGTATTCCATTATGGTAATTGAGAATTACACTTTTCTACTAAAATATTTTTAGTCGTCTTTGCTAATACATGCCTTGTTAATGATTTAGTCATTATATTTCATAGATATTTGGTAACTTTCTGAATATTATCATTTCATAAATAAACATTATGTTAAGGTCTATCAAAGTTCATGATAAGTTGTATTATGGATATAGGCACTTAACGGCTAAATTTAGATTTTCGATGACTATTGTAATGTATTATGAACATGCTGAAAGAGAATGCCAAAACAACAACATAAATGTATTCATAAAATTTTCATAGTCAATAGCGTTCCCTTAACCCATTGCTTCAGAAAGAATGATCAATCTATCCATTAATTCCTACTTATTTAACAAGATTCAAACTATTGCAAGACTCCAAAATATGTAAATGAGCAGGACATTCATCTTAATACATAAGAAAGAAGCGATGGCAGTATTACTACCAACGTATAACTGATCTTGAAGTTACTAGGAAATATGTCACATTTGATTATGTGTCTATGTACATAATAATAATGAATGAAACTTAATCCTTTATGTTTATGATAATTATTTCTTTTACAATTTTCTATCTCTCCCTAGGCTGGTTTCTTCAAGAGACATCGGCCCCCCGCAGCTGATCCTAAGCGAAAGAGCTTGCTGCAATCCAATGACCAGGCTTCAGGGGACTTAGAAACAGAGAAATTCTAATGAAGCTGGATCACGAGAGAGAGAGAGAGAGAGAGAGAGAGAGAGAGAGAGAGAGAGAGAGAGAGAGAGAGAGAGAGAGAGAGAGAGAGAGAATAATTTTCAATATAACGTGTTAGCTTCAGCGAGTCGAAAGAGCAAATGAAAGTCCAAGAGGAAAAACAATGAACAAATAAAATGAGACAAAAAACAAAGATCTAGAATGAAAATAGTAAGAAAGAAACTTTTCAGATATTAGATGAAAGAGAATAGATAAAAAATAAGGTTAGTATTCAAGACATCTTCACAGATATGCAGACTCTATGTAAGGTTGATTAAAATCTGTATGAAAGAAAGTGTAGCTGGGAGGTGATTATTTGTGCGATGTAAATACGTTGTTACCAAATAAGAATTAATAACAGAACCAAGCAATAAATAAATACAAACTTTAATTCTAAGATGAAGGACTGTAAATGCTGTAAATATATCAATACAAAATCCAAATTACAATATTAGGACTTAAGCAATGAAATATTAATAAGAAATCTTCATTGCATGGTGGCAGAAGGCGTTTTTTTTTTCTTTTACTCAAAACTAAACTTGCAAACTTTGAATCTACTGTATGTATTCTTATGCCACAAGTGAGAACTATATTTCATAAGAAATAAATCCATACATGAATTTATTTCAGCCTACAAGTTACTTATTTAGATTAAGCTTCAATAAAAGTGACTTAAAATTTGCCTAATTAATTTAAACCTTAATTAAGACTAATCTCGTGAAAGATGTGAACAATGAAGCAAGTTACAAACTTCTGCAATTAAAACTTTCACGTAATATATCGTCAAGTTTTTTATTTTATTTCTATGAGAAAGGTAATTCCAGGACACAGGGGATATCCATCCAGTGCTAATTCTAAAATGCTTCTCATGGCCCCCTTCCAAATGGGCATTTTTGATGGGTAAAATGAATTTCATGTTTTCATTATACATATTAGGCAGAATTATATCTTTATCAACGGGACAAAATTTACTTGTTAGGGAAACGCAATTTTATTATTCAGCCTAACGTCGTGTGAGGGCCAATGTAGAAAAAAAAAACTATATATAAGAATTCATGGTCTACATAACATAGTATATTTGTATATACTTAAATCACAATATTTTTTTTTATCCACAATGCTTTTTCTACAAGTAGCCGCTTGCTTCCCTTATAGAAAGTTTTTTTTTTTTTTTTTTAGACTCGACAAGAAAAGGTATAAACAAAATAAAAAATTTCAGCCAACAGGAATATATCATTTTATATAATTCAAGGAATGAATAAATCATACGAAATTCAAGGAATGGAGCTATGGCATTTATTTTTATGGAATTAAAGCTAATGTTAATTAATAATAAATAACCTATTGACTAAATTTATACCTCGTTTTTTCTCAGTTTCTTTAGATATAACACTTGACCGTCAGGTTTCAACAATGATAATCAAAATAATGAATCTAAACATAATAATGGAGTTTTTTTTTTTCGTAAATATTCAATATCCTGTTACTGCGTGATCCCCTTTTGACAAATCATTATGCTGTTAATGTAATAATTTTACAAATAGATTGCACATGACCAACATACTGTGTGTATATACATACATACATATATATATATATATATATATATATATATATATATATATATATATATATACATATTATTACTATTATTATTACTAGCTAAGTAACAACCCTAGTTGGAAAAGCAAGATGCTACAGGCCCAAGAGCTCTAACAGGGAAAAATAGCCGAGTAAGGAAAGGAAATATGGAAATAAATAAACGATTGGAGAAATAATGAATATATATATATATATATATATATATATATATATATATATATATATATAGATAGATAGATAGATAGCTCGGTGTTGGGGCCTATGAAGACATTGTCATCTCGGCAATTACACTGTAAAAGATAAGTTAGATGAAACTGGACAGCAACAAATACAGCCGTTTCTAGTTCAATGCAGGACAAAGGCCTCAGACATGTCAATTCAAGTATGGGATTTAGCCAGATTTCATCAACACGCGAGCCTGTGTGGATTGGTGATGGTGGGAAATTTTTGTATGATCGCTTACAGTAAACCAACCTAGTATGGGTAGCGTGACCCTAACTAGTAAAACTCTGCTGATAATGGCAACATGCAAACCCTTTCTCCACACAGTAATATATATATGTATATATATATATATATATATATATATATATATATATATATATATATATATATATATATATATATATATATATATATATATATATATATATAGTGGAACCTCTACATACGATCGTCTTTACATATACATACGAATTTTTGAATATTCGAAGTAAAATTCGATGAAATTTTCGTCTCGACACCCGAAGTCTTGCTCCAACATACGACGTAGATCATACGCGTAGAATTTTCTCGAAGCGTCAATCGTAGTTTCTTGTTTACGCCGGTAGACGGCAGCACATCGGAGGGACGCCAATCGAGCGTCGCCTTGATCAGTCCTCTCATCTCGTGCGCATCGTGTGGTTGTTCTCTATTCGCTACGTTATTAAGTGTTTTTTATCTTCCTTTTCTCACGTTTCATTTTTTATTGTACGTATAATCATGGGTCCTAAAAAGCTTAGTTTCGGTTCAGGAAGTAGTAGTGGTGAGAAAAGGAAGAAGTCAATGCTTTAATTAGAACTAAAACAAGAAATAATAGAAAAACATGAGGGAGGTGTGCGTGTTAGCTATCTGGCTAAACAATATGTCCGGAATATGTCTACAATCTCGATGATCATAAAACAGAAGGCAGCTATTAAAGCAGTCAAACCATCGATGGGGATCACCATTATTTCTAGACGCCGTAGCCCTACCCTGGAAGAGATGGAACGCCTTTTATTGATTTGGGTAAAGGACAAGGAGATTGTTGGCGATACGATCACTGAAAAGATCATTTGTGAGAAGGCCAGCGCTATCTATTGTGAATTGAAGGCGGCGGGCTCTGGGGGTGACGCGGGGGAGAGTTCAATCGATCCTACGACGGAGGAATTCAAGGCATTTCGAGGTTGGTTTGAGAAATTTAGGATACGGACCGGGATTCATTCAGTTGTTCGGCATGGAGAGGCTTCAAGTTCAGACACCAAGGCTGCTAATGATATTGTTAAAAAGTTCGAAAAGATCGAGGCGGAGGAAGGCTACGTAGAGCAGCAAGTTTTCAACTGTGATGAAACCGGTCTGTTTTGGAAAAAGATACCTAGTCGAACATACATTACTGCAGAAGACAAGAAAATGCCTAGACATAAGCCTATGAATGATCGGTTGACTCTTACCCTTTGTGCCAACGCCAGCGGGGACTGCAAAATAAAGCCGTTATTGGTGTACCATTCCGAAAACCCTAGGGTATTTAAAGCACATAGAATTAATAAAGACATGCTGCATGTTTTGTGGCGTGCTAATTCTAAGGCTTAGGTCACTTGGCATAACTTTGTGGAATGGGTAAACCTAGTTTTCGGCCCTGCTGTCAAGAAGTACCTTCAGGAGAGGAATTTGCCTTTGAAGTGCTTGATTTGTTTGGATAATGCACCCGCTCAGCCCCCAGGACTCAAAGATGATATCATCGACGAGTACAAATTCATCAAAGTGTTGTATCTTCCACCGAATACCACCCCTATCCTCCAGCTCATGGACCAGCAAGTCATCTCTAATTTCAAGAAGCTCTAAACCAAGCACTTATTTAAACAGTGCTTTAATGTCACGCAAAGCACCAACTTACCTTTGCGTAAATTTTGAAAGAGCCATTTCAATATTGTGCACTGCTTAAAAATCATAGATCAGGCTTGGGAGGGAGTAACTCGTCGGACACTCAATTCAGCTTGGACGAAGCTTTGGCCTGATGCTGTTGCTCCCAGAGATTTCGAAGGTTTTGGCCCTGAGCCTGGATCTGTGCTTGCCGTCGAGGAAGACGTCGAAGAGATTGTATCCCATGGCAAGTCCATGGGTCTGGAGGTCAATGAGGATGACATCACCGAACTCGTCGATGAGCATCATGAAGAGCTCAACACAGAGGAACTCAAGGAGCTGCAAGCCATGCAGCATGATGAGTTCCAAGCACAGTTGAGTGAGTCGGAGGAGATAGAGGAGGTAGGTCAGATCTTAGGTTCGGCTGAAATAAAACAGATGTTGGCATATCATCAACACGTGGTTGATTTCATCGATAAGCATCACCCACAGAAACTTCAGGTTTGCCGTGTAGTTGCGCAGTTCGATGATGTTTGTTTAACACATTTCAGAAAAATTCTCAAAAGCCGTACCAAGCAACTTTCTCTCGATAGTTTCTTTATAAAATCTACGAAGCGGTCTAGTGATAATGATGAAGAGAAAGAAAGTGAAGCAAAGAAAAGTAAGACCGAATCGAGTGAAAGTGATGAAAATTAAAAATAGAAAAGAAAAATGTAAAAAAAAAAAACATATAAATAAAAATGAAAAAAAAAAAACATAAGCTAAGTTAGGTTAAAGTTCACGTAGTATAAGTTAGAGTAAGTTACGGTACGTTATCGCAGTCGCCGTCTCTACCTCCTCGCTGATCTTCCGTCTCCTCCTGCGTAGCAAATCCTACACCTGCGCTGGCCTGCCTCTAAGGTAAAGTGTCAATAACAACCCCTTTTTCATTTATTATTTCTTTATCCTTATTCTTTTTTTAGATATTTCTGTATTAATCAATTGTATTAATGTTATGTGTAATTATGTGTAGCGATTCATTAAGGAGTTATCATGGGTTTTTAGGCTGAGGAACGAATTAAAAAAATTACAGTGTATTCTTATGAGAATATTTGCTCCAACATACGATCGTTTTAACATACGAAGCAGCTCACGGAACGAATTAAGATCGTATGTAGAGTTATCACTGTATATGTATATATATATATATATATATATATATATATATATATATATATATATATATATATATATATATGTATATATATATACATATATATATACATATATGTATATATATATATATATATATATATATATATATATATATGCACATACATATATGTGTGTGTAAGTATGCATGTATGTATGTATATAAGTATATATACATATACCGTACATTTTATCAGTGACTTATACTCAAAGAACTTAAAATAGTCAGGGCCAGTTAAGAATATATTTCTCAATTTCTTCTTCCAAAAACTGAAAAATGTTTCGTGACAATGTAAGTGCGAAGCGTATATGAAATCTTTCTGGACAGAAAAATTTACCTGATTTCGTAATATAACTTTAAAAGAAAAAAAATCAAATATAAATTTTACACAAAATAGAATCACTTAAGATTTGTGATATATAAATATTAAGAAACACATTAAAGTAACAGGAAAAAGGCAGAATGACTTGCCTGACCTAATGATAATTTAAGCATCCCTTTCTCAATCTCTCGTCAACCATGTCACCCTTTCCAGCAAAAGCTACAGAGTGTTTCTCTGTATGAAAACACGAGATGCAAGTTTTCTATCCTGGTGTGGCTAATCAACGGTGGCTATCACAATCAATCGTACGGGAGAAAATGTAAAGGTTGTGGCAGCCAATCTGACCCATTTTTTCTATCCAAAGAAAAATCCACCGGGTTATTCCAGTTCCCAAATAGCATTCTGTGCTGGACAATAATGGACGTAATTGCTTTTTTTTCGTCGACCAACCTGGCCTCCTGTAGTTCATCTAATTACTCTTTCCACAGCGTGTGTATGTGTACATATATATACATACATACATACATATATATATATTTATATATATATATATACACACACATATATATATATATATATATATATATATATATATATATATATATATGTGTGTGTGTGTGTGTGTATATATATTATTATATATATATTAAAACAAATATATTCAGTATATATATATGTATATATGTATAAATATACATATATATATATATATATATATATGTATATGTCATATATATATACATATATATATATATATATACATATAGTATATATATATATATATATATATATATATATATATATATATATATATATATATATATCGTCTAGAAGTTTCCCATACATGGGGTGGCTCCAGGGAAATGTAACACGAGAATCCCTACCACATTCATCCATCAACAGCGGCATTGGGGATGAATACCGTTAATTTTTCACAGCATTCATTCTCCTACAAAGATGCTTCATCAGTTGCGTATAGTCCCCACCTACATAAACTACGCCATTTACTTCCCCCCTCCACACACTCTTAGGCTTCCCGATATTCAGGCCTAACCCTCTCAAAGTCTACCTTCTGCCCCACTGACTTACAGTTCATTCTTTCCCAATTAAGGGCCATCTCAATACTGCTATCTCTCATGAGGACGATACATCTGCAGTTGTAAACTCAGACCAACGAAAAAGACAAATATCCGTAGCTAAGAGCCAGTTGGATGGATTATGGATTTATGAAATTGGCCATGACTCTTCGATGGGGCCGGGAGGGCCATTCAATTAGGGGAGTGAAAGTTAAAAGGTTGGACACAAAGAGGGAAAAAGTCTGGAACGGAGGTAAAGGAGAAGGCTACACAGTGGGTGCAGCTGGGAGCCGAAGGGAGCTCCAATTGCACTTAAGATAATGCATACTGTGCAGGCTTACAATAATGCATACTGTGCACTGCTAGAGGGAAACGGCAGGCATGTTTTCGAAAGAGTAATAGCGAAGTTCTACAACTCCGCTCAAGTGAGTCTTGCCGTAGACACGTGTTGCCGTTAGTTCATACTGAAGTGATCTCTGGCCGAGAATAAGGCAAGTGCATGGAAGTGGGAAGGTCGGTATTAATAGCATGGGACCTAGATCAGCCTACCTTACTAACCAAGTGATTTATATTCTCATTGCCTGACAGGATGGTGAAGGCAGCCTCATCATCATCATCCTCACTACCTACGCCTATTGACGCAAAGGGCCTCAGTTAGATTTCGCCAATCGTCTCTATCTTGAGCTTTAGATTCAATACGTATATTAAGATTTATATATACCTATAACACTTTAAATTAGAGTAGGACCCTGAAATAATCAGTATGAAGAAGAGAATTGGACCAGACGTATTTGTGCCAGTATACTGTGTGTATGGGTATATATATATATATATATATATATATATATATATAATGTGTGTGTGTGTGTGTGTGTGTGCGTGTAGTATATATATTTTTTTCCGTAAGCTACGCTTTGCAGCAAATTTCTTGAAGTTTTCCTTGAACATCTAAATTTTATATTAGGTTTTCTTTTTTCCAAGAATTTTTAATTTTGGGGCCTCTCTCTATAAAAATAAATTCATACATAATCATGTTGACACTTGGCGATATCAAAGGCTTCTAAGAGGTCTTTTGTCATGGACGACAATAGTGTGTCTGCACTTCTGAGAACACACCTGTTTGAAGTAATATGAATAAACTTACTGTATTTATCAGGCTTGACACATTATTTTATCAAGTCTTCACCGACACTAGTGCACAGACCAACTCATTCAGGTAATTGTGTATGACACTGGAAATGATTGGAGATAGATTAACTGTATATTCAACTTTAAGTAGTCTTATTTCGAGTATTAATCTCTAACGCAATTTCATTATTTCATTTCATATTCCTTCCTACTACCAAAGGGTAGGCAACCGTACACTATATAAAGTACTGATGCAATAAAGATGCTATATCTAGATTGTTTCAATAAAATTGCAGTATCGCTGGAAAAGCAAAATATAAATTGAACAAAAAATGAATACTGCTGTTATTATAGATCATTAGCCGTTGGTGCCAAGGGGTTCATTACACGGCCAATGATTTCTGGGACTATCAGTCCACTTGTAAATGGAACTAATACCAAGTTTCAAAAATTGCTATGGTTATTAGGGATGCTAATCCCTCTCCTTTGAATAAATCCTAATGTAGCAGAGGTACACGGGACCTCAGGAAAAGAAAAACATGACAAATCATGGTAAAAATAATACCGATATTACAAGAAAATATCACATAAAAAATCCCTAAAATCTTTATGACTACAAAAGTCAACTTCAGTATATTATCTAATTATTTTCATCAACATTCAACATCTTAATCAAACTAGTGCCTTAAGCTCTGCAATTAACGATCCCGACAATCACTTTTTATAACTTCTTGAATTAATCAGAAATACTTATGTGAAAATTTAAAAAGCAGTTGTGAGAAATGGAATACATGATTTAGGGAATGAAGGAAAGACTAAACGGCATAATCAGATATGATGAGTTGTCCTTGATAACGGCTTAGTTCCTATAACAATCACCACGGAAGGCACTAAAGGCCAATAGACTATTCTGCCAGTTGAGCTCCTAAAATACGAATAACGAATTCCCGGATAAGAAATGAACTCCATCGGTTAATTCTACAGCAAGGCTCCACAAAATATTGTCGTAATCAAGGGGGCATTTAATTCCCTAATGCTGTAGTGAATACCTTTGCTCCTTTCAGTATATATTTCTCCTTCCTCTCTCTCTTAATTTCTTACTCAAAATAAAGAAGCTTTGATAACATTTTATCCCAGATTGATGATCTTGTGTTCAATCCATGGCTATATCCTTGAATCTTAATGCTCGAACTGAAAGTTAAAAGGATGGTCACCAAGAAGGAAAAAAAAAAACTGGAATGGAGGTAAAGGAGAAGCCTATTCAAGTCAGTAGTTTTCAATTTACTATGCCTCATTCATATATCAAGCCCGTGATGCATTATTTACACTATAATATTGTTGGTTGTGTAATTCATTAGACTACACCGCCGCCTAACTAAAGGTCACGAGAGAGCAGGGAGAGATCCTTAACCAATTCGAGACAAGCCAAACTTTTGATGACCTTTATAATTACAAGACGGCTGAAATGAGATACAGTGAGTGTTGCCAACGTTGTAATTAGTTGCTGCGAAAAGCAACGCCAATGATTTCACATAAACCTAGGCCAGACTAAATTTAATAGAGGAGTGAAATTCAATTAATAACTATTATTCCCAGGGTTGAAGTGAACTTCTTTATTGATATGGCGTTAAGTTTCAGGAAGGATCTCCTCTGAAATTAACAGGACGAGCTGCGTTTTATAAAGGATGCAACTGGAAGGTATGAAAGCGAGAAGTCTGTATCATTACAAAGGTATTGTCCAGAACGATTAACAAATAACAACAGGGCTGGTAAAACCATAAAACAGCTCGACAACACCAAGGAAATCAACAGACACACAGACCATTAAAGAGTGAAAACACCTGAACAAAATCATGAAAAGTGACATGATGTAAAGAAAAAGTTCTAATTAGAAGATCTCATAATTCAAGCAAAATCTTTTCTCCGGAACATGAATCATTCGTCAATTGGATGGGTTTATGCATATACATGTATCAACGCACCATTCATATATACAGCACGCACACATATCTTATACATGTATATTTTATATGTACATATATACACATAAATATGTATATATACACACACACATATGTAATATATATGTTTGTGGTGCAAATTGTAGCTATTAGTGGCTAGATATTATACTGAAAACTAACCTTGTGTAGGAAAATGCGGACATAATACAAGAGAAGTTTGAGTATAGAAAACTGTTTTTCTGTGATCAAAAGACATTATTTTTCTTTGGGTGCTTTACATTATATGGCTAGATATTATATTAGATGCGTGTACAAAGTTGTAGAATGCAAAAATAGTTTAAATAATAAGTGTTAAGTGGCTGACCATTGTAAATAATATTCTTTTTAATTCCTCTAAAACAAAAAAAAATCAGAAACTGCTGGAAGTGTTTAGAAGTTCTTGTAGAGCTTAAAACTGCTATCAGTTCATTATCTTTATAGTTCACAAAAATCATTCTAAAAGCATATATGAAATAAGAATAAACTTTCTAAAAAAAAAAAAAAAAAAAACTAATAAACAGTGAAAAAAATGGGGACAATAAATTGTATGAGACCACGTTGCTCACTATACTAAATTTGATCTGGCTGAATTTTTCTCAATTGGAGAGCAGTTTGTAAATAAAAATTAATACCGATTGCTCGTGGAAGGCCGGATGGGACGATGAACGTGTGTGATTTCCATAAAATTCATCAAACAATGTCACTGGACATCGAGCAAATATAACCTACTGACAATATTTATATTTTACGGATCGACAATTCCACATGGGTACACAACCACATTAAAGCTGAGATTTTTCACACCTTTTAAATAGTTTATATTAAATCCTATTTCGTAAAAAGTCTTTTTTTTTTTTCTTCCTGGATATTAATCATCAATAATTGTCAAAAAAAAAGTTTTTTTCTTTTTATTTTTTTTTGCTTTTGTGTTAGCATTTACTGTACATCATCATGTGAGGTAACTTTCAACTTGATGTAAAGTCGTCACTGTGGTATCTAATACTGTGGGAGCGTTTCGAAGATTGGCTTTAAAAAAAAAAAATAAAAAAAAATAATAATAAAAAAAAACCTGTTTTTCAGTAATGCAAGTCATTTGATGAATTCTAAATATGTACTATATGCTGAATTACGTTTATCCTCTGATTATACACCAGTTTATTACTCATTCAGTAGCATTTTCCTATTAAGTTGAAGATGAAAATGACCAGTCACTGATATTAGTAAAAGAAGCAATGGTGAAAAAGTCGGAAGCGATACCTACGTATTCCATATTTATTTCACTAATCACAAAGCCATCAATTGTTTGGAATGTTGGAATTTGTGTCCCCCTTTAAAGAAGAAATAAAAATCACAAAAGAATAGTTTGTGGTCTTGACAATTCTAATGCAGGCAAAAAAGATTAGTTTTAATAACTGTAGGAACCACGTCAGACTTATCATAACACTAGATGAGGAATTGTATCATCGCACAATAAAGATAAGAGATTGTAAATCAAATCGGTGTATTAGACATGGTAATTTGCATGTAACCATGGTCGCTCGGAAGTATTGGGATAAAGACAGCATAGGAAGAATCAGGTACCTATGGATCTGCCACATAATTCTTGATGGAAGACATGTTTATACATGTTTCGAGGCACATAAGTAATACTAGATGCTTTGAATAATTTGCTGTCAGGTCAAAAGATGAAAATTTGATAACACAAATAAGGGAATTTGACCAAAAATATTAGACTAATTCTGACATATTGAACATAACCACAGTGTTCTGGAAAAGGCTGATGTATTTGCAGGGAAGAAAGAACAGCATAAACAATGAAAAGACATTCAGGAGTTCATGGTGAATTATACAAACCAAGAACAACCCCTTGCTAATGTTTACTGCTGCAACTAGAAAAGTCGAATGGAAACTTCTTTTAGCAAAAACTGAAGAGTTGTTACCCTACTTCTCTGCACATGACCCAAATAATTTTAGAATATGGGAATCTCTTCATGTTGAAGATGTGTCAAGTTGCAAGAAAAGGATGAAGAATTATGGAAGTTCCTATATGGAGGCAATTTTTTTGTCAGGAAACACAGTACACCATTCACAGCTATTGACCCTCATCATACAATTGAACAGGGTATAAGAAAATGAATGGCAAAGGAGGTTTTGTTGGCATCGCTAACAATGAACATACATTAGAGAAATCATTTATCATCATGTCCGCACTTAACAGAGCAGTGAACGAGTTCAAAGAATATGGTAGAATTGTAAGTAGACCCTCACAGCAACTCCACTAGAAGTTATTAGTAGTAAGAATACAAGGTTGTTGAAAAACGTTGCCAAACTTGAGGTAATTGGAAAGCAAAGAAATTCATTTGAGGAAAATGACATATACAACCTTATTACTTGTACTGGAATACCATCTGAAGCAACTAAGAATACTGAAAATCGGGGTGGCTTGGCTAGAGGGGCTTTAGTAAAGTGTGTGTCCACTAGGATGGTTGAGATGACTACAGCATTTTGAGACCCTCAAAAGAAAAACATCAGCTACTTTAAAGTGACAAGACATTTATCAAAAACTGAAGTAAGAGGTTAGATGTCAATAAGAAAAGAGAGGGAACTTCTTTCAAAACTTTTAGTTAAGGCTAAAAGTATACATGAGTTTGATATCAAGTATACAATCAGGGAATATGAATTTGCCATCATTTCTCTACAAATTTCCATCTTGATGGTTCCCTGATCATGCTCTGGGGTAAATTTAAGGCATTGCCATCTGTCTTATAACTTTCAAAAGATACAAACCAGCAGGCAACAGATGTCAGTGTCTGTGCAACAATAGACCTTATAATTGATTAAATGTGTGTGGTTAATATGGTAACCAAATTCCATGACAAATTTACTGCCCAACATTTTTCTACCTAATTTGTGGACATATTTGACAACCCAGGTAAATCATATTCTGATATTCTAATCTTTGACCATTATTTGAGTGGACCATTTAAAGAAACGAGCTCACTACATTATCATGTAAATAAACACTAGATATTACAAATGTTAAAATCTTTTTAATCAAATATTAAGACAAAAGGATAACTCACTGAATATCTAGCAGAGAAAATACTTTGCCATTACAAGAACCTAAATTACTAGTAACGCACTACACAAAAATAAGGGCAAACCGCAATCTATCTGCTAGCGTGAAATTGATTATGCAAACAGATCATAATTTGGAAGAATGAATTTTACTAATTGTATGAATAATTTTTGGTAAGTGGGTCTGTGCGGTGTAAATTGCAATGCGCATGTTTTATACATCATTAGAAAGGGCAGTCTTTGTACTTGCACAGGCTCTATGGCAAAATGTAAAATAATAAATTTTCATATATATAAAACACTGGCATATGTCATACTTTGATTTTAAAAATTTCCAATTTCCAGCTTCAATTAATTTCTCTCCGGAAAACCTACTGAATTTTTGGATTCAAACTTTGGGGAAAAATTCAACAGATTTTCAATGCCAGTTTTATTTGAGTTTAAAGGAGTTATTATGAAAAATGTAAAAATACATCTACAGCCGTGAGTACGAGTAACCAGCAAGAATTTATATGTCCGCATAGCTAATATTTCGTAGGCGGGTTTATGCAAAATCAAGAAATTTTGCGCATAGATAATTTTTTGTAGGCGGGCTTATGCGTGTAAATAATTGCAATCTCTATGTCCCATACATCACAGTAAATTACATTATTTGTAATTTTATACACATCATGAAATAACGAAAAATACAAACGATTCTACAAAAAAAAAAAAAAAAAAAAAAAAGAAAGAAGTTAGGGTAAATTACCTTAAACTAAAAGTGAAAACTTTCGTTCTAGTTCATACATCTTCTCAATATCTTTATAACAATGCATACATTTTTATTAGAGTGGTATATATGAAACTTAATTAGCTTTATAATACCATCTTTATCTTATTTCTATTTTATTCCAGATTTAAGTAGGATACGAAACGTCAACATTAAGTAGATTGAAAAATCTGAAAACTGCACTCCGTAAAATATTTGCATTTTTATCAGTAACAGTTCATTAGAAAACACATTTATAGCGACAAAATTATTGCTCTCTCGTGAAAGATCAACAATTTCTACAGAATTAAAGTATAAAACAAACTTCCCAAACATAATCATAATATTTTCCATGATTATTTCAAAACAATATCAACGATTTTCCTTAAAACTTTGAAGTTCATCACGTCTTTTATTATAGCACTTTTAAGCATTGCATAAATATTTTGATTACTTTAGAAAAAAGTTCAATAGTTTAACTACCTGAAGCAACAAGCCATAAGCGTATATCAGTTATATAGTTTGGATGTACCGATTATATATATATATATATATATATATATATATATATATATATATATATATATATATATATATATATATATATATATATACACACACACACACACACACACACATATATATATATATATATATATATATATATATATATATATATATATATATATATATATAAAGACCTTTGGCTCGGGGTTATGCTCCAGATGATTAACATGGTTTCATTTCGCTTTATTGTAGATATTAACCAGCTTCAACCACACTTGGCATCTATACCTTATGCACTGTTCAACTGACGGTATCCACAAGCAGCACCTGGTTCTTTCAGGAAAGTTATTTATTAGAAGACTATTGCCGTTGTATGGCTTTAAGAACTTGGTTATACAGCAAGACCCTGTAGCCTGGGAAGCCCTAAGTCTAAGGAAGCGATTCAGAGTTCAAGTGAGACTTTGTGGGGGGGGGGGGGGGACACCCCGCCCCCGGCCTTGTTACACTATGAAATAAGGACTGAAGAGAGGTTGGAAATATAAATCGGGGACAGAACAGAGGTATATTAAAGACTAAAAAGTTAGTTTGGTTAGGGACGGAAGGGCGGCTGCAAAGTCCCTAAAATAATGCATACAGCTCACCTCATGAGGTGCACTGCCAGCATGACCTACCTACAGAAACTTAATATACAAAAATTTCTAAATAGCATACTACATCTCAGAAGCTCTTTCACACAAGTCAATATTATTAAAATTGTGTATTTTTTCTTATTTTACAGTTATTTTATCTCTAACAATACTGCAAGTAATACGTAAAAACATATTATCAACTGATTTTTGCCACCATGGGAATGAAAAGTGCACATCAGCTTCCAAATTCATAAAACTATATCTTTTAATTAATCTTTCCCAACATGAATTTTAAAAAACAATGGAGAGTACAGAGACAGATATGTAATGTAAAACGGCTATTCACTTATCAAAGGTGTCCTTGCGTTAAAATAATTATGATCAGTGTCCAACCCTTCTCTCAGTCCGAGCTGATGACTCAGCACGTGGGGACCTACTATCCCATTCTTATTCCTAACTCAAAAGATTGTAGTTACTACGACAAAATACCGGGCTTGAGCGCGACTATAACTCCTGACACACATATTGCGAGACAGCTGCGTTTCGAATATAATCGTGAAGAAAATGTGATTCTTTGTATTATAACGACCATCTACTATAATTTGAGTCCTTGTATTATAACGACCATCTACTATAATTTGAGTCCTTGTATTATAACGACCATCTACTATAATTTGAGATGCCAGAGAAGTATGCATTTGTAGAGAATAATCAACCAGTTTATCATTTATCAAAAACAATACGTAAACAGAATAATGCGTAAACAAATGATAAATTTAGTATATTATACAGAATTAGCATCTCTACCGTTAATGAAGAAGAACGACATTCACGCACAAGCGGCCATACCTATTTATCATACTTAATTCAATACAAACAAGGCTGGGGTTCAACGTTCCTATAGGTGTTACTTAAAGCTAGCTGCTGGTTATGTTTAGACAACCATAATAACTGTTTACACAGGTGTCTTAGATTTGAATCTCTCTTGCTATCTTTTTGTCTTGCAGATTTAGATGGGATATTTTTATAATTGCTAGCTAATAGTAATAATTATAATGACAATAATTATAATAACTAATACAAATAGGATAAAATAGAAAAAATAATGTCTGTTTCAAAGATATATACTTTTTTTCATTTTCAAACTACACTTCATTATTTTTTGTTGCATAAATACAATTGTGAAGGGAAAAAACTTCGAGTGATTTAAAGTCGTTTTAATATTTCACATTCAACTATGGAGCCTTCAGATATATTTCGTTTTCTTTATGCTTATGTTAATAAATATACATTGTGATATTTGCTACGGTCTTTCTAAATATTAATGGGTATTTCTTTACAGAGTTCAAGCAAAGAAGTCAAAGCCATTGTAAGGTGGAAACCAGAGATATTAGTCCTTATAACCCGACAGAAATAGATCTTTTCGATCAATTATAACCAGCAATATTTGATATATATAAAGGACTAAAATATTCCCTCCACTGAACTTCTATGACCTTTACTGAACCATTTCGCCAAAGAAGCATGAAATCTTTAAAAGCTGTGGTAATAAAATCTCGATGCTGTCAAATTTAAGTTTAACTGATACAAGCTCGCCCAAATAGCACTCTTTAAAATCTTCTCCATCATAAGGCTCAATAATACACAGTATTCTAGAAGTTTTATTCCAGCTGTTACCAAGTTGTGGAATGATCTTCCTAATCGGGTAGTTGAATCAGTAGAACTTCAAAAGTTCAAAGTTGGAGCAAATGTTTTTATGTTGACCAGGCTGACATAAGTCTTTTTATTGTTTATATATGACATATCTGTTGTTGACTTTGTTAATAGTTTACATAGGACATATCTGTTTTGACGCTGTTACTTTTTTTAGAATGATATATTGTTAATTTATTCTCATCATTTATTTATTACCTTATTTCCTTTCCTCACTGGGCTATTTTTCCCTGTTGGAGCCCTTGGACTTATAGCATCTTGCTTTTCCAACTAGGGTTGTAACTTGGCTAGTAATAATAATAATAAACTGGGGAAGCTAATATCACCAAATAAACGTATCTGATGTTCTCGACGAAGATTAAATCTCTGAGAGAATCTACCCTTTACGCTACGCCTACGGGTGTATGGACAAAGAACCGTGAGAGTATGAACAAATTGACTTAATCCCGAGACCAGTAGGTATCAAATAGTCTGGAAATGTTTGCTCGGTACTTTTAATAAAGTCAACTACTTCACATCTCTTTCCTAAAGGAAGTTAATTCAAGAAATAGCTCTGTTAAAAACATCTTTCTTGCCCTCGACACCTATGAAAATGCCTATCGAAATAATCATACATAAAACAAGCTATGTCATTAAATTTTATTTGCAATTATGATGTTTAATTTACATTATTTTGAACTGGAGGACGCACTATGAAAACTGAACACAAAGAAAACATCACAGGATATTTAAAGTTTCTTCAGGACAAGGGGTAAAACTATAATGAAATTTTTTTCAGCCAACCAATGAAGGGAAGTCAGCCAACAAACAGATGGAAGTCTAATCCCTGCCTATCTAACCCATTCTTCCTTGGTTTGAGTCTACACACCTCAATACAAAAGCAACTAGCAATCAATTTTTCTCCAATTCAATAATAAATTGATTTATTCACATATTAGAATTTCCGAAATCGATGCTTTAAGAAAGCACAGAAGAATTTGGAGAAAACACTGGAAACCCCAAGAACAATTGATAACAGGCTAAGGCTGTGAAATTAACATATTCCAGGATTACTCCGGCTCCAATAACATGCAAATGGGCATTTCATTGTCTACTGCCCACAGCTATAAAAGTCTCTTGGGAAGAAAAATACAAGTGAAAAAAAGGAATAAGGAAAGTAATTCTTCGTATCAGCAAACTATGTAAATATAAAATAACAATACTTACAAACATACAAACAAACGTGAGAGACGCGTGTAAATATAATAACACACATACTGTGTGTATATATATATATATATATATATATATATATATATATATATATATATATATATATATATATAGATATAATATTATACATATGTATATAAGATAATCACATATATATATATATGATAATTTTTCACGTTTAATCGTGTTTTATATATATTTATATAAGCCTTAAGTCACTGGAACCTCAGTTTCGATTGGTCCAGGTTCGAATCCTTGGCCGGCCGAAAGCCACTGTATCATCATAAAGTTAATATCCCGTTAGATCTTTGATCCCGAGGCAGAGCAAATTGGATAAGGCTTATATGAATATATATATATATATATATATATATATATATATATATATATATATATATATATATATATATACACATATATATATATATATATATATATACATAAATATCCAGTAACGCTCATCAGCATTCCCAGACATATAACTACTCGGTCTCTCAGATAGGGGGAGAGAGAGCAGGTCACATACCCTAGTGAGAGGTACACTAGTATTCTTAAGCATATATATATATATATATATATATATATATATATATATATATATATATATATATATATATATATATATATATATACCAGTGAACGCAGCCCATCAAAGATGACGGCTAGATATTCAGATAAATACGGACACGAACCCCCTCTCACACGGGTATGACTACTCCCTCTCTCCCTTCCCAAGGACGGGGAAAGATGAGCGTGACCGAAAAGAAATATATACATACACACATACATCATATAAATATATATATATATATATATATATATATATATATATATATATATATATATATATATATATATAAGTTTGAGCAAAATTGTATATAAAAACGAATTATAGGCAAGTTACGCAGTTCTCTCAAATTTAAAATAGGGAGTGAGGGTGAAATTGCACGTTGATATGAATTAAGGTTGTATATCTAAGTAAAGGTTAACTTATATCAAAGGCACATAGGAATCATATTTGCAGCCTAGGAAATAATTTAGATATTTATTAATATGGACCATGAAGTTCGGCGCTGGGGTCTGTGAGGCTAATCAGCCCCAAAGTGCAACTTTGAAATAAAAGTTGAGAGGTTAGACAGCAAGAGAGAAGAGAAGTAGGGTAGATGGCCTACAGTTCAGGAGAACATATAGGGCAGTCAGTTTATCTGTTTCCATTTTTCCGCTAAGATTAGTGCTTTTTAAGGCAATGCCATAAAATTTCATTGAAAATTGAGGATTCAAACGTTCAGTACGAGGGATTTCAAGGATTTTGGCCTTGATTATTGTATATCTGATATGCAAATTCTACTTATAAAGCCGATGTGTAGTGAGGCCTAGGTCATTCTTTAATAGCTTAAAAGTCAACTAGAAATTAAGTCATTAAATTTGAACTGTAAAAGAGATATTCTCCATAAATAACATCCATACAACACGAATAAAGCCGGAGAGTTAGACGAGTTCAAGGACATAAAAAATAATAGATGCTAAGGGTACTGCGTTTCACATACGCATTTGTTTTGTGATATCGTTTTAAACAGCGGTCACATCATATTCAGATATTGCTTAGGGATGTCATCTTTCCCTGTAATTAGTCCGTTTTACAGTATTTTTTTTTTCTGAAAGATCTGAATTCTTGCTCTAAGAGTCTAAGTGTTTGAAAAGGTCGGGAATTTTCTCTCTCTGTCGGATACTAAAAAATAAGAAAGTATTCAGTTTACCGAATAATTCACTAAGTAGCAACTTACTATTACAAAAATTTGTTGATACGTCACCTGCTGAAATGAGGTAGTTACTATTGTTGTAATGTTGATATCTGCAACAACAAATGTTTATTACTCTCAACAATTTTATAGTTGACAATCCATTTCTTTTTAGTAGTTTCCATAAAAATAAAGATAATTACCTTGTAGATTATTATAATAGATAATACAAAATGTTAATTGCATTACGACCTATGCGCAGATTAGAACTTAAACGTAGAATGACAGCCATGATGATGGCAAATATACAACGGTTTAAGAATATGCAACAGCGATGGAAACAATAAGGCAGACCGGAAAACACTGAACATTATTCTGAAGCAAAACTGGGTGAGATTCTTTTTTAGGATCTGGATGACCTTGCCTGGAATAGTAAACCGTTCTCATGACCTCCTTGGTAGAAATTTTCCAGGAACTTCACCCATGGGGAACATTATGTAAGTGCCAGACCACAAGAACTTTCATTTAAACAATGTCCCGTTGAGGCAATTCAAAATGGAACCCTTAAAAATAAAGATTATTTCAATCTGTTGCCCGGCAAATTGCATGGTCATACATGGATCTGCAAGAGTAAACTTAAAAGAATATCGTTATTATCATTATTATTATTATCATTATTATTATTATTATTATCATTATTATTATTATTATTATTATCATCATCATCATCATCCAAGCTACAATTCTAGTTGAAAAAGCAAGAGATCAAGGTCTCCAATAGGGAAAGTAGCCCAGTGAGGAAAGAAAATAAGGAAATTATTAAGCTACAACAGACGTAATGAACAATTAAAATAAAATATCTAAAAAATAGTACCAATATAAAAATAAATCTTTCATATATAAACTAAAAAAGACTTTAAAATAACAAGCGGAAGAAAAATATATAAAAGATGTGCCTGAGTGTACCCTCCAGCAAGTGAAAGACGATGGTACAGAGGCTATGGCACTACTCAACACTAGAAAACAGTGGTTTGATTTTGGAGTGCCCTTCTCCTCTAATAGTTGCATACCATAGCTAGAGAGTGGCTCCTACCCATACCAAGAGGAGGGAAGCCACTTGACAACTACCGTGCAGTATTTAACCTCTTGAGTGAAGAAGAACTGTTCGGTGATCTCAGTGTTGTTAGGTGTATGGGTACAGAGGAGGATATGTAAAGAATAGGCTAGACTATTCTGTGTACAGTATGTGTAGGCAAAGGAAAAATGAGCCATAGCCAGTGGGGGAGGGATCCAATGTAGTACTGTCTCGCTAGTTGAGGACCTAAAAACTCTAGCAGTAGTATCTCAACGGTTGGCTGGTGCCTTGGCCAATCTATCACCTACTAATCATACTAAAGGATTTTCGAATATAAAAAATATTCACATTACTAATCTTCGTTACACACACACACACACCCACATAAATATATATATAAATATATATATATATATATATATATATATATATATATATATATATATATATAATATATATATATATATATATATATATATATATATATATATATATATATATATATATATATATATATATATATATATATAGAGAGAGAGAGAGAGAGAGAGAGAGAGAGAGAGAGAGAGAGAGAGAGAGAGAGATCAAAGTATCGGAACAGAATTAAAGAAACATCCTTAGGACCGGTCTTGAGATTTAAATGACCCCAGCTCCCTTTCTCTGATGTCTTGAGAGAGGTGAGGAGGGATGGGGAGGGGGGAGGTAAGACCTGAATCCGTGGTTCTCATTTGCTAATGGATACGAAGAAGTGCTTCATAGAATTGGATATGCAGAAATTCACACATTTTACAGACGGTTGCAGACTCTACTTGTGTTTAGGATGGATGAAGGGATGATTCTAGGGGGGGAGGGGGGAAAGCTGTGTGAGAGGGATGGTAGCCTATGGGTTAGTGTGACCCCTTTTTCTATAGACATTGAGTATTACCTACGAGTCCTCTTTGTAATGATTGCTAGTTTTATTTACTTCAATTTTGAGTGATAAATGCTTATAAAGTGCAAGCATGGACACACACACACACTATATATATATATATATATATATATATATATATATATATATATATATACACATATATATACACACATATACATATATATAAATTACACAATAAACACATTATATATATATATATATATATATATATATATATATATATATATATATATATATATATATATATAGTGTAAATAAAAAAGTAAATATACACAGACAAATAAGCAAATGAACAACTTAAAGATATACTTTGTTCACCCCAAACCTTATGACCACCCCCCCCCCCCAAAAAAAAAATGAGAAACACCTTCAGATCTCAACTTGACTTTGGAAAGAATGGACAACTATAGTCGACTGAAAATTGAGTACAATTCTGAAGTGTTAGAAGAAGGAGAATGAATGGGAATGACTACAGGGGGTACTAGATATAGGAGAATATCATTAATATCATTATTATGATTACAAGCTAAGCCACAAATGCTACTTGGAAAAGCAGGATGCTATAAGCTCAACGGTTCAAACAGGGAAAATAGCTCAGTGAGGAAAGGAAATAAGGAAACTGATCCAATAGGGCGTCCTCAGTCAATAAAACTTACCTTAGACAGTGGGTGACAGTGCCTGTAAAGGGATTAAAAATTATGCTGCTGATCCTTATAAGTGTATGAAATGGTCTAAGTACTTGTTGTTAGCTACGGAAAAAGTAATCAACATCATGTTCAGATCAACTGTGTTATTTTCATCAGTCTACTGCACTACTTTTATCATCATATCATCTGATGTAGCTGTGGCATATGTTATTCATGCAGCCTTGAGTGAACACATAATCGGCATTTATTGCTTTTCATCAGTAGTTAGAGTTACAGCTACTACATTTGCTGATGGGCAAGAGGCTTTCTCTATTCACTTACTGTTGGTTTTGAACTTTCACTGGACTTGGAATTGGAATCTACAGTACTTACATTGTGACGTCTACTGTATGTCAACTAAGGCCATTCTATTTTTTTACGAAAAAAAAAAATGGCTGTTTGAAAGATTTTCAATTTATTTAAAAGCTGTGTGAGAGAGAGAGAGAGAGAGAGAGAGAGAGAGAGAGAGAGAGAGAGAGAGAGAGAGAGAGAGAGAGAGAGAGAGAGAGAGAAACTTAACTTCTCTTTCGCTATTTCCAATCAAAAGAAATATGGTATGTATGTACATATCTATATAAATATTTAGCCGTCATATTGTGTGTATATATAGATTAAATATATTTATATGTGTATATACAGCATATATAAATTATATATATACATACATATAATTATATATATATATATATATATATATATATATATATATATATATATATATATATATTAATCAACCAAGAAAGCAGGTAGGAATTAGAACATGGTATCCAACAACTGACCATATCCTAGTAATTAACCAGCTAATGGAAAATTCAAAAGAATATGACAAACCTCTATGTATGACATTTATAGACTATGAGAAAGCTTTTGATTCTGTCAAAAATTCAGCAGTAATTAAAGCCTTTCAAAGACAAGGAATAACACTTGAAGATATCTATACAAGAAGTACAGCAATCATAAAATTGCATAAAGATAGTATTAAAACCTAGATTGATTTATGCACAGCTGACCTATTCGTTTTGAAGAATCTAGATTCGGAAAATAATGCCATTTTCATTGAAGGAAATAGCTTTAGTGGCGTCAATGTGTTTCCTGCTGTAATCATCATGTTCCCTCCGCTTCTTTAAGCTTTCAGGCGTAAGCCTTTGGTTTAATGAGCGATGATTATTCCTTCTCTTCATACTTTATTTACTAGGAATAATCATCGCTCATTAAACCAAAAGCTTACGCCTAAAATCTTGAAGAAATTGAAGAAATACGAAGATTCTTGTAGGAAACAGATTGAGGCCACTAAGGCTATCGCCTTCAATGAATATTACATATGTATATATATATGTATGCATACACACATACATATATATATATATATATATATATATATATATATATATATATATATATATATATATATATATATATTATGTATACACGCACATATGTATATACATATATATCTATATATATCATATATATATAGATAATAAATATATAGATATATATGTAAATATATATGTGTGTATACATAATATATATATATATATATATATATATATATATATATATATTATGTATACACACACATATGT
>NC_090726.1:34292956-34387956 GCF_036898095.1 Palaemon carinicauda | reverse complement strand
TCTAATCAACATTTTCCATTCCCGGTTATATTCAGCATTTTGCACAGTCCTAAATCTATTCCACATTTTGCAAGGTCCTGAATCTATTCAACATTTTGCAAGGTCCTGAATCTATTCAACATTTTGCAAAGTCCTTAATCTATTCAACATTTTGCAAGGTCCTGAATCTATTCAACGTTTTGCAAGGGAGTTATGTTTTCACCTGTCTGTTTGTTAACAGCCTAAATATCATGGATGAATTTCGATGAAAATTTCAGGATATGTCAGAAATGGGCTAACAGAAGCGGTTAGATTTTGGCGGTAATCCCGATCCAGGATTTTATAAAAAAGGATTCTACACTATTGCAACATCGGACTAATTTGGATATTTCTCCACAAACAAATAAATAAGTCTATAATCAATTCTTTTTAATGAGGCAGATTTGCACCGATTCGCAGGGGTGCCCTTTTAGCCCGGAAAAGTTTCCTGATCGCTGATTGGTTGGACAAGATAATTCTAACCAATCACATAGCAGGAAACTTTTCCGAGCTAAAAGGTCACCGCTGCGAGTCAGTGCAAATGCGCCTCATTAAAAAAAATTGAGTATAGTGAAGGTCAAGATGCCATGGTAAGAGGGAACGGAGCTGCCTTAGCGGAGGTTTGCGCTATTTGGGTGTTTTTTTTTTTCTTTACATTGAAAATGTTTCAACACTAACAACTTAGATCTTATTGACATTCGTTACAAGATGGAAAAAAAAAAAAGGAATATATTTCACATAATCAATGAAGTAATTTATATAGGTAGTAGGTTGGCCAAGGCACCAGCCACCCGTTGAGATACTACCGCTAGAAAGTTATGTGGTCTTTGACTGGCCAGACGGTAGTACAATGGATTCTTCTCTCTGGTTACGGTTCACTTTCCCTTTGCCTACACATAAACTGAATAGTCTGGCCTATTCTTTACAGATCTCCTCTGTCCTCATACATCTGACAACACTGAGATTACCAAACAATTCTTCTTCACCCAAAGGGTTAACTACTGCACTGTGATTATTTAGTGGCTACTTTTCTCTTGGTAAGGGTAGAAGAGACTCTTTAGCTATGGCAAGCAGCTCTTCAAGGAGGACACTCCAAACTCAAACCATTGTTCTCTAGTCTTGGGTAGTGCCATGTTACTTCTGTAACATGGTTTTCCACTGCCTTGTGTTAGAGTTCTCTTGCTTGTGGGGAAAGTCGGGCACTCTATTCTATCTAATTTCTCTTCCTCTTTTGTTAATCTTTTTATAGTTTATATAGGAAATATTTATTTGAATGTTGTTACTGTTCTTAAAATGTTTTATTTTTCCATGTTTCCTTTCCTCCCTGGGCTATTTTACCTGTTGGGGCCCCTGGGATTATAGCATCCTGCTTTTCCAACTAGGATTGTAGCTTAGAATGTAATAATAATAATAATAATAATAATAATAATAATAACAATAATAATAATAATAATAATAATAATAATAATAATAATAATAATAGAATTGGAAAGGGCACATTTCAGCAGTGAGCGTTAAGAGCATGTGAATTTTAGTGTACTATTACTACTGGCAGAAAGTTTAGATTCTAATGAAATGTTTTCCATTATTTCCAAAGGCCAACGAAATCCTAAAGTCTGGTTGGCAAAATATCTCCTGCCATAGGTCGACGTGTAAATTCTATTAGTAATGAGGTATAACATAATTTGATTTTAATAAGATATATTAATTGACTTAACGGCTAATACAGAATGGTTATTAATTGTAATGACATTATTTACATAAAAAATACAAGGGAGGGTTGGTTGCATAACAATTTTGGAACACAAAAAGTAAACTAATCGACCATAAAATAAAATTTAACGAAATCTTGCGTTTTCAATTATAAATTTCATGAGTTTCATAGAAAACGGGACAAGGCTTCGAGGAAGGAGTGCACAGACTAAAATCTTTAAAATACAGGAGGTTGGTGAAGTAAATTGTTACAACGCCTACTCTTACTGTTGTGGTATTCTTCATTGAAATATAAAACTTACTTAAGAAAATGTATTCATATATCTATAAAGCCATACGGATAAAAAGATTGAACATAAGATTGATGTAACTATGTCAGGTTTGCTGGATATTTAGGTTAACACAAGATCACCAATATACCTGGTATACCGAAACCCTATTTGTTTGATATATATATATATATATATATATATAGAGAGAGAGAGAGAGAGAGAGAGAGAGAGAGAGAGAGAGAGAGAGAGAGAGAGAGAGAGAGAGAGAGAGAGATGGGTTTATAGTTTGGTGATCATTCCTGTTAATTCAATATATCACTGGCATTCCCAGGTGATATTGCAAATAGCTCTGGGTCAATTTCATTCAAATGGACATCACTGTTGCTTAGGAAAAGTCTAGAATAATCAAGTCGTTACAGTGTCACCAGGATTACAATAGCTTATTTCTTCTAACAAAAAGATTATTCTCCCAAGTACAGTAATGATCACAGTCCACTCTTCTTTGGGGAAAAGACTGACCAAGTGAGCCTTCATGTTGGCCATAGAACAAGAAAAGGGGAAATTTGGTCATTTTAATTTAATCAAGTGAAGTTAAATGTCCGAAAGAAATAAGATGTGTTCTATCCAGCCCTGTATTGTTAATAATTCAAACAGATTTTGAGCAAAGCGAAAAATCTATTTTTGGGTGAGATAGCCATGTCGTCCTCATGGAAGGTTCCTTTAGGTAGCTTTCTAAGGGACATTTACTACAGTGATACTCCCAGAGAATCAACCATAGGTCTCCAGAATTCTAACTCCTGGACGAGTATCCTTAATACAGTATATCTTTAAGGATTTCTCATAATATCAGGTGACATATTTTTTGATACGACACATAGCAATCTTCACCCCAAATAGATTTAACTCTTTGAGGCGGAAGAGTGGTGAACGAAAGGGGAGCCATTATCAAGGTACCCAGTAAACCTCCTCTCCGTACTACTACAGCCCCTCATTCCTAACTGGCATTTAAGCTGGAATAGTTGCATAGAGTAGTTTCGGGTGGGGTCACATAAGAAAGAAGGGTGGGCCAATCAGGACGACATGGCTATCTCACCCAAAAACAGATTTTTCGCTTGGCTCAAAATCCGTATTTTGGGCTCGGCCATGTCGTCCTGATGGAAGCTTACCAGAGAATTAACTTGAAAGTAATATATCTGAGGGTTTGTATAAGTACCTTTTACCTTGAATGTGGTCCTTGTCTGGTCTCTTAGACCTGTATATGACATTACCGTTATCTGTCATTTCTACTAAGCTTGGAACTGGCTTAGGGCTTCCTGCCCCCTGCAGGGAATGTGTCGACATCCACAATAAGGATTCAAGGCTTGATTTTCCGTAGGGAGGGGAGCTAATACTTAAGAGATTACCTTTTAAATACCTTGGAAATGTGTACTCTTATTTCAAGTTGGGCCCCTCTTGGGTTTAATTAAAACTCTAGTATGCTTTATTCGTCTGTAACTGAGATAGCAGCAATAAAACGCAGATACGTTTAGTATTTCTACCTTGCAACTAGATTATCAAATGTGGTTATAATAGGGTATGAATCTGATCCAGCACTGACGACACACCAGGGTCCATATTTTCTCTTGTCAGAAAAATATGTAATTTCATCGAAATGATGCCTCTCAATGGAGATGTGAAACCAAATCTGACTGACTTGTACAGATTTTGGGAATGCATGAACACCGTGATGCAACGTTCACTTGGCACTGGTGTTATTGGTCATATAACGGATTTTAAGCAAACCGAAAAATCTATTTTTGGGTGAGATAGCATGTCGTCCTGATGAAAGGTTCCTAATAGTAGCTTCCAAGGGATATATGAACTACAGTGATATTCCCAGAGAATTTACCTTTAGGTCTCCAGAATTCTAACTCCTGGCGCGAATATCCTTAACATTCTCTTAAGGATATCGCATAAATCAGGGGATGCATATCTTGATACGACACATAGCGATCTTCACCCCGAATAGCGTTTTCGCTTCAAGGGGGAAGAGTGGCAATTTTGGAAGGGGAGCCGTTATCAAGGTTACCCTATTTCCCATACTACTATTGAGTATCAAGATGGCGGTCATTCCTTGTAGCATTGAGCATGGTGCTACAGATATAGTACTTTCGGGAGGGATTCTGCAAAGGCCTTTTCTATAGAAAAGGAGGGTGGGTCCATCAGGACAACATGGCTATCTCACCCAAAAATAAATTTTTCTCTTTGCTCAAAATCGGTTTTTGGGACTCAAGTCATGTCATCCTGATGGAAGTTTACCAGAGAATTACTAGAAAGTACTGTATCTGTGGATTTTCATCGGTGCCTTAACCTTGGGGCAATTTTTCTATGGTTATCTGGACCATTGAGACAAATGACGTTACCATTATCCGTCATTACCAGTAATCATAGACAATGTTAGTGCTTCCTGCCCCCTACAGGGAAGAGTCATACTAGACAGTAGAAAAGGGGCCTCAAGGTTAGCATATATTGTATGAACAAACATAAGTATCCACCAGATATACAAACGGTCTCATGGTTTGTATATATTGTCAGAACAATATCAGTGTCAACTATATCCATTGTTTGTAAGCATACAATGATATGAGATTTACTTAAATAAGTAAGTAAAAGAACTCTGGCATCTTTAATGTGCAAATTGCAGGGCGAGAAAGGACGCAATTACATTCTAATAGACATCTATTTCGAATAAATGACTAAATGGAATAACAAGTGAAACGAATGTAACATGTTAAAGGAATTATACGTGCAACGTATACAAAAAATATTTTTCCTTCCCTGAAAGGGAAGAAATGATGAGTGCCACTCTAAAATTGAAAAATTTTAATAAATGTTTCCATTATAAATTCAGTAAATGTATACTATCGACACTGTGTACTACGTACACAAGGCACAAGTGTTATCTGTATAATTCCACACCTGAGATTTTGAACAGACATAGCGTCACCATGGTGACGCTCACTTAAAAGGTATCACACCGGAAGTGTCAACACCTTTTCACCCTAATTGATAGTCCCAATCAATTAACTGTTCATCGCAGCACTAGACAACAGATTTTAATACAATACCTGCCGCCACCACATAATGCTTCATTTCATGGATTTGCTTAGCGTAGTGTTTGTAGAACACTTTGGATGATTTCCATCCAGTACATGAGCGAAGACGCTCAAAGTCCATATGCTGAAAAAAGTTCAGTGATGAAGCAATTTTCCTCGGATCATGACCTGCGGGTGTACTGTCAGGATCTGCTCTGCGAATGAAGTAGGTGAGCTTCACCCTCAGTTGTTTTAGGGATAAGTTTGATCCTGAGGTTTCTCCTTTGAAGAGCTGTCCTCCCCTGAAGTCTGAAATTCTACGAAGATAAACCTTTAGACACTCTACTGGACATAGAGAGACATCTTGCTTCAGAGGGCAGATTCTCCAGGGACCCCATGTTTTAATGGGTAGCTCGTTCTTGGTGAGAAAGGTTGGATCAGGAAAGAGATTCAGTTCTCCCACTTCTGTGAACTGAATGTGGCCCTCATTTCTTGATAGGGCTACTAATTCACTAACTCTAGCCCCTGAGGCTATAGCAAACAGGAAAATAATCTTCTGAGTTAGATCCTTGAGAGAACAATCTTCATTGTTCACAGATGAGGCATAATGTAGGACCTTGTCCAAAGACCATGAGATGGGCTTCGGAGGAGCTGCAGGCCTAAGCCTAGTACATGCCTTCGGGATCTTATTAAAGATTTCATTCGTCAGATCCACTTGAAAGGCATATAGAAGAGGTCTAGTCAAGGCTGACTTACACGTAGTTATCGTGTTAGCTGCCAGACCTCTATTAGGAAGGTGGATAAAGAAGGACAGACAGAAGTTTATTGAAATTTCTTTTGGGCCCTTTGCTTTAACAAAAGCAACCCACTTTTTCCAAGATGACTCATATTGTCTTCTAGTTGACTTAGACTTGTATTCTTCTAGGAAGTCTATATTGCCTTCTGAGATCCCAAATTTTTTCTTAACCGCTCGGACGAGAAAATCATGAAATGAAGGGTTTGGGCTTTCTGTGATGAATCGAAGTCAATTAGCTTCTGAACCCTCTGAGATAGTGCTGGTTTAGTACAAGGGCCAGCCTCGGCCTCAGTTCCCTCACTAGAGGGAATCAGTTGCTCTTGGACTATTTGGGAGCCACTAGAGCTGCCTTTCTTTGGAAGGATCTCATTGTGTTGAAGACCTTCAGCAGGAGATTGGATGGAAGGAACAGGAATTTCCAGGTCCATCCGTTCCATACTAGAGACATGGTGTCCGTTATCTCACCTAGAGGGTCCTCGTATGGGGCTACATATCGAGGTAGTTTCTTGATGACGATCGTCACGAAGAGGTCGATCTGCAGTTCGGGGAATTGTTCCCATCTGGAAGAGAATGGGTCTGCATCTGTGGACCATTCTGGCTCTATCGGCTTGAGCCTGAGTAGGGCATCCGCTGTCACATTGCGGATTATTTGTACGTGAACTGCTGATAGGTGCCATCTCTTTAGGTAAGGTATGGCTAACATCACCTAGATAATATGGGACGATCTCGAACCTTGTTGGTTCAGACGTTTCGCTATCACTTCGCTGTCCCAGATCAGCCTGAGGAGGCCTGATCTGCGAGCAGAAAGTTTCCCCAACATCAACAGGACTGCCATGGCTTCAAAAAGGTAAATGAGAATGGCCTTGAGTAGAGATGACCAAGTCCCTTGGGCTTTCCTCTGATGGGAGTGAACTCCCCATTCTTTCGTCGAGGTATCCGTGCGGATGATCTTCGATAGTTGAGGTAGTTGCAAGGGCAAGGTTCTCAACAGGCTTTTGGACTACGACCATGGGTTGAGAAGCGATTAAGGAAAGACCGATATCGGTCATTTTAGATCTCATCAAGCGTTTGATGCGTATCTTCTCCAGACTCTTGATACATCTTTCAGTTGTGCTCTTACCACTGGGTCTGTCAGTGCTACAAACTGGAGAGAGTTCAGTACTCTTTCCTGTTGGCGTCTTGAAAAACTGACGGATTACCATAGTCTCTTCACCGACCCTGCGATCTCCTTCTACATCCCTAAGGGAAAGGAGAGCCAGTGTGACCTCAGGTTCCAATAGTTTTTAAGTCCTTGAAACCTTTGAGCTGGAGAGAATTGAGACTTGAAGCTGATTTTGCATCCCCGATGTTCCAGGAACTGGGTTACTTCTTTGGATGCTTGCAGACCAGCCGCTTCGGGTGCAGCCCGCCTTTCGTCCAGGTACTTTGTTACCCGAACAGTTTCTAGGCATGGTTATTGCATGACTGCGTCCGCCAATTTCGTGAAGATACTTAGGACTGTGTTTAGTTCGAAGAGTCCATATGGCTCTTAGGACACACTCTATCTTCTGTAACTTGAATCCTAGGTAGGAGGAGAAGGAGCGACTGACTAGAAGCTGCCATTAGGCACCTGTCAGGTCTATCAAGACTGTGAATGCCCCTTTTTGTAATAGGGTCGTTATGTGTAGAAGGATTAACATCCTGAACTTGTTGTTTCTTTTGAACTTGTTGAGTGGCAACAAGTCCAGAATGACTAGGAGTTTTCTTGAGTACTTCTTGGGAACACAAAACAGCCTTCCCTGGAATTCCATGGACTTTACTTTCCTTATCACTTGTATGCTCTAGAGCTATAGGGTATACTCTTCCAAAACGAGGTTGGAGTGTTGGAAGAGTTGAGGAAATGATGGTGGAGGCATGTCTATTTTCCATCCTAGTTCAATCTTGATTAGGCCTTGGGCCCAAGGATCGAAGGTCCAACGATCCTGTTGGAACCTCCCTCCTACCACAAGCGTTTCTTTGCTTCGACTGATAAGAAGGTTTACCTCCTCGACCGCCTGCCTGGGGCACCGCGGTCATAGAAACTGTGGGAAGTTGTTAAACAGACCGAGGAAAAAGTCTAGACTTTTTCGTCTTCCTTTTAGGTTGAGGACCCACATCCGTGGAAGACTTCCTCTTTGAAGAGATGCCCCACTTCTGGAAAAGGTTTCTATTCCCCGTGGTGGCTTTCTTGATTACCTCTTTGACTACCTCGTTTGGAAAGACGTCATTACCCCAAGATGTTGGAAGATATCAGTTTCCTGGGTTCATGTTTCACTGTTGCGGCAGCAAACACGAACTCCCTACAGGCTCTCCTAGCCTTCATAAAGGCATATAGGTCTTTTACTAAGGTGGCCATATGCATTTTGGCCAAGACCAGGAGCATGTATGGGGTACTTTGCTGGGCTGAACACATCTCTATGCAGTTTTGTAGGGATAAGGAGGCCACAAGTCTCTCCTTTGTCTCTTGTTCCTTGCACAAAGAAACTCAGAAAGTTTAGGGAGATTCTCGCTAAACTGTCGTCCAGCGATGTCCGCGTCTAGTTTCTCTACTGAAAAGGTTAAGTGGACTTCCTTCCAATCCCTCTCCTGCATGGGTAAGGCTAGTGACAGAGGCTTGCACTCCTCAAGTGCAGGACATGGTTTGCCTGCCTCCACTGCCTTGGCAACAGATTTAAATGCCTTCCACGTAAAGGGGAATGCTATTGAAGCAGGAGCAAGAAAGGTAGGGTGTCTCTTACTGAGTGCGAACACTTTCGACACCGAGTAACCCGCCTTTCTCAGGCTACTTGACAAGATAGCCTGTGCCTTATTATGGTCGAGAACCACGACTTCCTTCGGTTCCGTTTCTTTTTCTGACGTTGGTTCATGCTTCAGTCGAATGAAGCAATCAGGGAAATCGTTAAAGCTTGGCCAAAACTGAATTTCGTCTAAAGGAACAGCTCCCATCTTCTCTGAGATGTAGAGTTTGCCGTCTAAAATTGGCATAAGCTCCGCGTACCTCCAGGGAATGGTTTTGGAGCATGTCGGGAGGTCTTGGTCTCTGGGTCGCTTGTAACCCTCGGGAGGCGACGAGTGGAGCTTCATGGAGCTCTATCTTGAGTTTCACTTCCTTTGTTTCGCCTTGTTTGTGAAAGTTTTCCATTAGACCCGTAAGATGGGCCAGATTTTGTCTAATAGAGAGGTAGAAGGTGAAGCCATCGAGGTTAACGGCTCCAGGGCCAGCACAGACGGAAGCAATTCCGACACGACATCGTCATTTTCTTCCAGGAGTGCCTTTCTGCCCTCCGTCCCGATGGCAATCTGGATGCAGGGAGGTGCAAATCGTCCCTGGGGCACCACTATTTCACTACTTGCCTTCGGGAACAGTAAGCTACGCATCCTATTGTTAGGTAGGTATGGTCCCGGAGAGATCTTCTGGAACCCTCTTACCCATTTGCGTAGTTTCTTACGTGCCGCATCCCTAGACTTCATTGACTTGGGATTATCAAAACCTTCGGACACTAATGTCCGACAGATATTGCAAACTTGGGGGTCCGAATATTGCAGGGATTCGGAAATAATATTGCAGAGGGCATGACACCTGCATGCATTATGACTGTAAAAGTACTTACTCTTAATATTGCAGAAGACTGCAACACATTTCATCTGGGGTTCCTCCTGTAAAGAAAGGAAAGCAGAATGAGTATACAATTGTTTATCTCACCTGATAAGCAATATGTAATAGTCATCTTTTAATTATTATAGCTTAGGATAGTAAGCTAGAAAGGAATAGTTAGAGACACATACTTGTGTATCCCTTGCAAGCAACTGGTGTAACCTCCCCCCAGTATTAAATATAGAGAGTTTCCTTTATCAAGGTAATTCGAATGAAAGGGTTCTAACCCCTAGGGATAGAAAAAGTATACACTGCCGCTGACCCTTCTAATTATTTAATACTGAGGGGTAAGGATAACTGATTTCCAATCAGAGTATTGAAGGAATTCTATTCTTTCAATATAGGTTCGGTTTCAGCAGAAGCCTGCACAAGGGTACCCAAGATATGTTAGAAATTAACTACTGTATAATAATACTGTAGTTTTCTGTTTGCAGTATACCCTATATTGCAAAATACTGGCTACTGTATAATTATATACTGTAGTTCAGCCAGTGTGCTGCCGGTACGGGTAGCATGACGCCGACTGGACTAGAAAATAGAAAAGACACATATTTGTGTATCCTACCCAGACCATTTTCTGTGACCTTCCCTTCCAATATTAAAACCATAGAGTTTCCTGATCAGGGAAGCTCAAAGATAAGGGTTCTAACCTTTAAGGATAGAAAGTGTACTACCACTGGCCCTTCTAATTTATTTAATATTGTAAGGTAAAATGTAAACTGATTTCTAATCAGAATATTGAAGAAATTCTATTCTTTCAATATAGGATTGGTCTCAGCAACACCTGGGCAAGGATACCCAAGATATGTTGGAAATAACTACTAGTATAATATATACAATAGTTTCCTATCTGCAGTATATACTATACTGCAAATATACTGACAACTGTATAAACTTATACTGTAATTCAGCCAGCATATGGCCGGCATAGCTAATCCCTGACGGCACAGTCCGGCCGGCATACTAGCTGATAGAGAGAGAAAGCATGGAGTGAAAGACTGCCTTATTACTGTGTATGTATACACTAAATAAGGATGTAAATATATAATTTACTGCCTTCACCATAAAGAATGTTCAAATGGAAGGGGAGAATGCATCATTCGGGCTTCCATCCAACTACAAGTACCATTGCCGGCATATGGCTGGCAGGCTAGTACTCGACAGCAATTGTACAGTCGGCATGCCGCCGGCTGAGTCAGTACCTGTCGGCGCCGGTCCCGGGTTAGTACCCCGGCAACAGGACTTGTGGCCAGCAGTCCAAGTCCAAGGGAGGACTGAAGAATCTTGGTGACAGAAGAGACTTCCCTCCAACAGCCATCATGGCTGCCGGCAGCCGGCAGCCGTCATGGCCGCCGGCAGTCGGCATGGGCGCCGGCAGCCAGAAAACAGCTGTTATGTAGGAGCTCGGCCGGCCCCGCATCCCGCCGACAAGCGGTGAGATTGCAGGACGACGGCCCAAAGAGTTGTGATGGCTAGGCCATCACTAAAGGACAAAGGAGTGAGGGAAAAGAGTCCTGTATGAGGTGTGGAAGGAGCCGGCAGGGTTGCCGGTCCTACCACACCCCTAAGAAACTCTGTTTTAGTATCGGCGCCATCCTAGGCGGCAGGAGAATATCTATTCTCCAGCCTAAAGTCTGCCAATACAGTTAAGGGGACGGTTGCAGACTTGCCGCCGCCTCTCAACAAGGGAGAAACAGAGTTCCAGTCCCGGTGCCATCCTAGGCGGCTAGAGAATGTTTATTCTTCAGCCTAGGGTTTGCGAGCACAGGACTAGTCTTCTAGACCGCAGGGAGAAGGTGGCAGTATTATACAACCACTTCAAGTGCGGCCTAGGGAAGTCTAGCCTCCCATGCCAGCAGCCTAGTCCGGCAGGGGAATGACTATTCACCCTGCCGGCCGGCTGCCAGCAAAAGACCATATACTCTGAGGTTCTGACCGAAACCCAAAGCCTGCTATCTGCCGGCCAAGGGAAGATACAGAAAACACTAGCCCAGTCAAGCCTCAGTGTCTACTCGAAGGCAAGACTAACCAGGGTTGTAGCCTAAGACTACACTCAGAGGGAAGGAGGGATTACCATTAAATCTCCACTGGAGACGAGTACCGGTTTATATAATAATTCTATGAGATATCTATCTCCGCCTGAATTGATAAAACGATACACGAGGGTAAACGGGGAAATGTCTGAAAGTATACTACATCGCCTAGGTTAGGTTACCTAGGCAAAACTAGATCTCGGTTACCTAAATCACCGAAACTCTAACATATACGATCGACATAGGAAGAGGAAAATTATGCATACAATAAATATCTTTACAAGTATAATTATGCCCAAATAGCTTTCATAATTAATTAATGCTATTTCAACCGGGAAGTCGTTCTATTAACTGTGTGTGATACTGCCACATACATCCATGTGATAAATGTAATGGAGGGTGACAATTTAAACTAGTAGGTTCTTTAAAATCTTGTATAATGAAGATGAACGGACATAAATGTGACAAGCAGCGGGGAGCAGGCCCATGCTTGTCGATACAGTGACCACTGAACAACGACTGACTACTATATGCACATGGCGGAAAGAAAAGCAGAGTTGACACATATAATTACATTGTTGCCACGATGCATAATGAAAAAGTGGTCTTACAGTATATGTAATAGGAAAAGATAAATGGAAATAAATATCATTCTTCTACAAAATAATAATAAAGCAAATGTAATGTTCATAACTGTACGTAATGTAAATAATATACGGCATAATATTAGATATCTATACACCTCCCTCCCACTTCACGCTCGTAGCAGTGTCTCGAGCGGAACAGTAATTTCTCTGAGCTAGTCGAGGTGAATGACGAGGGACATTGGAGGGTTCGGATGATGGCTCTCTTTCCTGGCCAGAACAAGGGGACACAGGGTCTTTGGGAGAGGTGTCATCACTTATATTAGCCACTGGGCGTAAATGTCGTCGGTTTCGAAACCATACACGACCACTTGGAAGGCGTACTTCATACTTTCTGGCCATTCCGCGGCCCATCACGGTACCAATCTTGTCCCATCGAAGTGTCGTTGCGTCCTGTATCCTCACTCGCTGGCCGATGGTGAGCTTGGGTAGATGGCGGGCATGAGAGTTGTAAAGGCTCACAGCCTGGTCGGTTTGGGCAGCAGTGCGGCGGTCGTAATCTTCGGTCTTAGTTTGCCACTCCTCTTTGAATGATCTGGGGTGGGCTGGAACACAAGTGTGGAGAGGATGGCCATAGAGAATCTGCGCAGGGGAGCGTCCAGCAGGGTTCGGTGTGTTCCGAAGCTCCATCAGTCCTCTATCAAAGGCTTCACAATCTATGTTCCCGGATGGGGCGGTCTTGAGGATAAGGTGTTTCACAGCTTTCACGGCAGCTTCTGCGTGTTCATTAGACTGAGGGTAATGTGGAGATGTGATGATGTGATGAACTCCCCAGCGGTCAGCAAATTGCTTGAAATCGTGGCTGGAAAATGGGGGTCCTCCATCAGTTCGTAAGCGGAGTGGAACACCAACCTCGCGGAAGAAAACATATAACATTCTTGTAACTCTGGCTGTAGTTGTGTCACGTCCACAGGGAACAACTACAGGCCAGCCTGAAAGTCTATCAGCAATAACAAGGAAGGATTTTCCTGCTACGTGGAAGAAGTCAGCCGACACACTTTCAAAGGGCCGGGATGAGTGGTCGTCACACATGTAAGGTTCATGTTGCTGACTAGGGAGAAGCTGTTGGCAGGCCTCACAGCTTTCTACTTTACTCTTAATATCTGCATTGATGCCTGGCCAGAATACTGTCTGCATTGCACAACGTCGAGTAGCTTCAATCCCTCGGTGGCTGTCGTGGAGTCGATCCAAGGTGCGTCGACGTAGGGCTGCAGGGATGACAATCCGGGGTCCATACGATACCAACTCTCCATCCGCGTAAAGGTTGTCCCGCAGCTTCCAATACGGGAGGACGGAAGCGTGGAGATCATAGCGGTTGGTGGGAAAGCCGTTGGATACGTAGTGAACGAGACGACTGTAATCTTGATCCTGAGATGCGGCCATGCGGATTTCTTGTAGAGACTTTTCGATGATGGGTCCTGTTGCCTGGTCGTCAGTAGAAGTGGCGGTGGTGGCAACGATACGCCTGACATGTGCAGTCGAAGTAGTGCATTCTTCTTCATCTTCAGGTGTGGGGCGACTGGTTGGGGAGCGAGATAGGGCATCTGGTATGCAAAGTTGTTTCCCTGCGCGCCATACTGCAGTGAAGATGTAGGGGGCCACTTTCATCTTGAGACGTTGAAGGCGTGGATTCTCAATAGCATCCAGAATGTAGTGATTGAGAATCGGTATCAAGGGACGATGATCAGTCATTAAGGTGAAATGCTGAAGTCCGGACAATTATAGGTGGCACTTAGCTATAGCCCAAGTGACTGCAAGTAGCTCCAGCTCTATGGTGGCGTAACGAGTCTCAGTATCCGTAAGGAAACGAGAGCCACACTGGATGAGACGCATCTGACCTCGGCCGTTATCTTGAAGTAGGACTTAGCCGAGACCATATAAGCGTGAGGCATCTGTTTGTAGAACTACAGGCGAGGCAGGATTGAAGGGTGCAAGGACAGGAGGTGAAGTCAGAGCTGTCTTGACTTTCTTAAATGCTCGCTCATGGTCGGGCGTCCAGACGAATGAGCGTTTGGGGCTCATAAGTGGGCGTAGGGGCTGTGCTGCTGCTGCGATGTCTGGAGTGAAGTCGGCAAGTTGATTGACAAGACCCATAAACGACCTGACATCTGTCACGTTAGATGGTGTAGGAAAGTCCCGTATAGCTGATACCTTGTCAGGGTCTGCTGCAATACCATCAGATGATAAGACATAACCGCAAAAGTTAACTGTAGGGGCCGCTACAGTGAACTTGTCCTTGTTGAGGGTGATGCCATATTGACGGCATCTGGTCAGCATCTGGTGCACGTGTTGTAGGTTGAAGGGAGATCCTCGTCGGAAAGGAGGATATCATCTACAACCTTCACACAGTTGGGAACACCTTGTAGTGCCACATCTCCACGGAGGCAGTATGCATCACCTGTTGCTGAAAATCCCATTGGGCCACGACAGTGCTGGAATCTTCCGTACGGAGTTATAAATGTAGTCAGGTGGCGGTCCTCTTCTGCCAACTCCATTTGCCAATAGCCATGCAGGGCATCCGCTGTGGTGAAGTACTTCGCAGTAGGAGAGATGTTGCGGACAGCATCATGGGGCGTTTGGTGATGGGTGTGTAGGGCGGGCTACCTGAGAATTTAGATGGGTGTGATCCACAGTGATGCGCACACCTTTGTCCTTGGGTACCAAGACCATGGGATGGCACCATTCAGAGGGTTTGTCTCCTGCTGGTCTGATGATTCCTTGTTGCACCAAGGAGTCAAGTTCTTCTTTCACTTGATCTCTGAGAGCAAACGGAATGGGCCTGGGCGTATGGACAGTGAAGGGTGTAGCGCCAGGTTTCAGGTGAATCCTCATTGGAGGGCCTGCCATTTTCTTTAGTGGCTGGGTTTGTAGATCCTTCTTGGATATGAGGACGTCGCTGAAGTGCCGAAGGAAATAGTCCTTAATAGCTGCAGGTGACGTCATGGCGGAGGCAGGAAACTGAGCGCATCTGTTGACATGTGTTACCTTGAGGATAGGCTTCGGGAAGTCCGGTGACACTATGGCAAGGGCTCGGCAATGTTCACGAGAGAGGAGGGGAGTCTGGATATCCTCATGAACATGTATGGTTGCTGAGCAAGACTTGTTGCCAAGACGAAGTATTGCCTGGAAGTATCCTACAGCCGGTGTCATGGGGGATCCATCTGCTGTCACGACTTCTGTCATGGGTGGAGGTTCAAGGCTTGTCCGAGGTATGCCGAGTGCATCCAAATGTATGGTGCCAATCACTGTGATGTCTGCTCCTGTATCGGGGATTAGCTGGATATGTGATGATATATCGCCAAATGACAGAGAGACAGTGACTGGTGTGGGGGACTCGCTACCCGAGTTATCACCCACGAAACGGCAGCTGGTGTTTGACTTAGTAGTAGGAGGTGAAGCTGTATATCCAGTCTGACTTTTCTCGGTAGACATACACATCTTCTCAAAATGTCCCTATTTCTTGCAGCTATTGCACTGAGCTTCCTTAGCAGGGCATTTCTGAGTGCGAGGCCAATGACCTGTTCGTCCACAGTTATTGCATGATGCACCAGTGGCTGGGCATTGTCCGGAATCGTATTTGCGAGAGCAATATTGTCAAGGGTCACTGTTATGAGACTGGTGAGAGCGTTGATCAGGAGATCGATGAGAAGTCCTCTTCTGTAGATGCTGGTTCTTCTTATATGTAGATACTGTGTTGACTTGGCTAAGGGAAGATGCAAGGGCTGATGCAGTTGCACGTGTAGATTCGTAGGAGCGGCAGCATGTCACAAACTCCGCGAGGGTAGATGAGGGTTGGAGGGGGATAAGGCGTTGTATTAACTCTTTGTCTCTCACACTCATCAAAATTACCATCTGCAATTGCCGTTCAGTGCAAGAGGTAGGGTTGCCAGTGCATAAGTCCACTTCATCAGCGAGATCCTTGAGGCGTGCGTAGTAGTCTGCAAATGATTCTCCAACAGCTTGTTTACAGGACAACTATTCCCTGCGTCGTAAGGCTTCATTTCGAAGGCTGCGAAAGTGCTTCTGCAGTGTATCCAACACCTCTGTAAGGTAAAGTAATGTGTTGGGAGGGATGCCCAGTGTATGCGTAAGCAGGCGCTGGACGTCCAGGGAGATGCAGGTTCTCAGGTGAATCAGCTGGGAAGTTTGATGTAATCTATCAAGTCCAACTAATGCTGCATAATCCTCAAAACGGAGTCTCCATTGGCGAAAACGCTTGATACGTTGCATCTTGTTGCAAGAGAGGTGGGGGATGGACCGTAGGCTTGCTAGAAGTCGTAGGTGTATGCACTGAGAAGTCAGGGGTTGGGGGAACAGGTGTAACAGGAGGTGCAATTATGGGGTTAGGTTGCTGGGGTTGCGATGCCGCAATCTGTCCTGATAGCAAGGAGAAAAGGGACATGAACCGCTGGTTGTCTTCCTGTCTTGATTGCTCCATCTGTAGTCTGAAGGTCTGCTCCTCTTGTCGTCGCCGATCTTGTTCTTGCAGGCTGGAAGTCTGTAGAAAATGGATGAGATGAAGTATATCATTATTGTGGTCTCATGACCTATTGGGAGTCAGGGGAGGAGGAAGAGTGGTGCTGGTATCTTCATCAGCAGTGGGGAGGTGCAAAGGTACTTCGTCCGTCGTCAGACCCTCCGTTTGATCATCTGCCTGATCCTCTGTCTGATCCATTAAATCAATTAGCTGTTCCTATTGCTGAGCCATATTGAGTTTGGTGTCGTAAAAGAGCTTGAAATCTGTAGAGAGCCAGAAAAATATCCAAATCGCTGTATGTTAGCGAAAGAAAGCACTTTGGATAGTTAAAAATTACAATGTTTGTCAGTGAGCTTGTGAAATAAGCGGCAGTTAGGTGAGATGAGCGAGTGTGTGTTGCGATCCGAGGGGAGGTGGGTGGGGTGAGTGAGCGTGCCTCTGGGCGAGAGCCTCGGGCCTCAGTCACCATCGATGCATGAAAGAGGGAGGACGGGTGGTGGGGCTGCTGAGAAAAATGGCGCCAGAGTTCAAATGTCCTAAAAAAAATGTTGGCAAGGACACTAACATAATACAACACAGCACTGTAACACACTGACACTCTAAACCTGCACTGCACAAACACTGTATCGTTCTTAATAGACACTGTAGTTAAAATCTTGAGTCACTGTAAGGGATCCAATGTGCGAGACGAGACGAGAAGTAAACAGCAATGGCGGTCGTCGTCTTGGAATCCATAACGTCCGGTTACTCACTGCGCCATGTGTGTGATACTGCCACATACATCCATGTGATAAATGTAATGGAGGGTGACAATTTAAACTAGTAAGTTCTTTAAAATCTTGTATAATGAAGATAAACGGACATAAATGTGACAAGCAGCGGGGAGCAGGCCCATGCTTGTCGATACAGTGACCACTGAACAACGACTGACTACTATATGTACATGGCGGAAAGAAAAGCAGAGTTGACACATATAATTGCATTGTTGCCACGATGCATAATGAAAAAGTGTTCTTACAGTATATGTAATAGGAAAAGATAAATGGAAATAAATATCATTCTTCTACAAAATAATAATAAAGCAAATGTAATGTTCATAACTGTACGTAATGTAAATAATATACGGCATAATATTAGATATCTATACACTAACTAAATAACATATGTCTAACGAACGACAGCGTCCATGGCGCCTCCGGTAACAGGCCTTCACTGTGGAATAGGAGCTAAAATATATACATTGTAAAGAATCAATACTTAACTTTCCAGAGGCGAAAGAAGCTGGAGATTGCACAGTAATAACTCGCAGAATCGATCAAAAAAGTTAGATCAACAGGGAACACCACCATGCGAATTCGCTACAAAATTAGAAATGACCGCCCTCTTGAATATGGCGCCATCTTGATGCTCAATAGTAGTATGGGAAATAAGGTAACCTTGATAACGACTCCCTTTCCAAAATTGCCACTCTTGCCCCTCGAAGCGAAAACGCTATTCGGGGTGAAGATCGCTATGTGTCGTATCAAGATATACGTCCCCTGATTTATGCGATATCCTTAAGAGAATGTTAAAGATATTTGCGCCAGGAGTTAGAATTCTGGAGACCTAAAGGTAAATTCTCTGGGAATATCACTGCAGTTCATATATCCCTTGGAAGCTACTATTAGGAACCTTCCATCAGGACGACATGGCTTGAGCCCAAAAATTTAAATTTGTACCATGTTTTTTAAGCAATCCCTCTAACAGGTGGAGTATAGCATAACCAACTTACAGGGATAATTAAAGGTAATGACTGACAAACAGATTTTACCAACATTCCTAACAAGAAGGTTACCACACAGGGTCATGAATTTCAGCATTGAAATTATCCTCATTGTGTAAATTAAAAGAACATACTAAGAAATGTAAACTTACTTTCTTTTAAAGATATTGTAGATAATTTTGGTACATATCACAAGAGCCCTCCTTCAAACAATCCAATTATGCTTAACCTGTAATAGAGAAATAGATGATTGGTTAATGACAATACTAACCTTATAAATTTAATTTTCAGTTAATTGAATTTTCTGGAGACAAAAAAAAGCAAATTACAAAAAATAAACTGAATGAAGTAAACAAGCAAACGGAGCATTATACAAAAAGAACTGCAAGAAAACAACATATATCAAATTCCTCAATATGATTAACACCTTTGAAATTATTCTCTTATAATCTTGATGTTATCACTGTATAATCTTTTATAAATTTCTTTAAATGAAGCAATCTTTAAATAACATCACTAAAGACTACTCTGTAGTACTAAGAAGCCAAGGTAAAAGCAAATACGATATTTAAATATAATTTACCATTGTTGTATTTACTTTCTAAAAGTAGAACTCTATATCAGGACAATCAACATAGATAAATATACATTTCAATTTATCTCATACTCTCAAATTAAGTAAGGGCCTCACACTTTTTAATTTCAATAAAATACACCTGAAAGTTTTCCTTAGCTTCCAATAGAACAGAAAGCCCAAAATATACATACGTATAAGAATTGACTTACCAAAGAGAGAAGCAGCAGTGAGGATGCTCCATAGGGCTCTGGTAACGAAGCTTCTTGTATTCTCTTGACAATATCCTTGATTCACACTAACCACCACAACAGACACATACTATACTCGAAGACTGGGAGACCTAACCTAGCCTAACCATTATAACTACAATGAAACCCAAAGCCTGATTTACAAAACCTAAGTAACCTAACCTAATTACTATAATTTTATAACCCCCCTATGACAAACCAACCACTCGCTATATCAACAGAAGAGACAAATCCGACAACGATATTATACAAAGGTTCTATTTGTTTTATTAGATAGAAAACTAGAGCTTCTTAACATCTAATTGCCAAGCGCCCCTCTGAATAGCCCCCCTTTACACCACCCAATCTTTCCTAGGCTTAATGCGCTGGATAAAATTTTGAACAGATTTAATACTTCGGATAAGCATACTGAAATGTAATTTTCTTAAATTTGATGCAGCTAAACTATAATGCAGTACGGTACTGTATATGCATTTCAATACCAATTATGTTATCTAACTCTTTATCTGATTCAATAAATGTTTATTTAAAATTGTTTTTTTGGGCTCAGTCATGTCGTCCTGAAGGAAGGTTCCTTTAGGCAGCTTTCTAAGGGATATTTGCCTACAGTGATACTCCCAGAGAATTGACCACAGGTCTCCAGAATTCTAACTCCTGGCGCGAGTATCCTTAATACAGTATAACTCTTAAGGATATCGCATATCAGAGGACGTATTTCTTGATACGACACAAAGCAACCTTCACCCCAAATAGAGTTTTCGCTTTGAGGGGGAAGAGTGGCGAAATTGAAGGGGAGCCATTATCAAGGTTACCCGGTGTATCCCCTCCCGGTACCACCCCAGCGAACTATTCCTTTTGTAGTAGCGAATTAAGAACGGTGTTTCTCCCAACTGCTCTCGGTTTTGTTACTATTACAAGGATTATTACAATGCAATCTCCAGCATCTTCATCCTCTGGAAAGTTGAGTATTTAATCTTTCCTGTTTATAATTTTTGGCTCCCTTCTCACAGTTAAATTAGCATAATTTAGATGTGTTTAGTGGAGCACAGCCATCACCGGAGGCAGCCATTTTGGACAGCTGTCGTACGCCATAAATGCTTTATTTAGTAAGTAGTACAAGGTCCCCGGTATTTACCTATGATGAATTCTAGCTATTTAGGCATATTATACTAGTGAATATAAGATTACACATGTAATATTTCCTTTTCTGTTAAAACGTTTCGATAGTATACATTAGGGCCTCGGAGATACAGTATAGCGTAGCCGAGATCCCGACTCGAGTTAGGCTAGCCTAACGCGCTTTAGTATACTATAGTAACGTTATCCTCATTTATCCTCTTGTATCGTTTTATTAATTCAATCGGAGATAGTACATCTCCTAGAATTACTATCATAATTTGATACTCGTCTCTTTTAGAGATTTAAGGATAAACCCTTCCATCCCTCTGAGTATCTTTTGTCCTGACTGAGATAGTGTTCCTGTCCATCCTCTTAGCCGGTGAGTATCCTGGCTTTGAAATACGACAGTAACTCAGAGTATTCAGTCTTTTTGTCGGCAACTCTACCGATGGGGGATTAGTCATTTCCCTGCCGGTTACACAGTTGCCGGCATAGAAAGCCCGGCTTCCCTAGTCCACAATCGAAAGTGGTAGAACAGTTGCCGCCACCTTTCTCCCCTGTGGATTAGAAGACATGTCTTATATCCGGCAATGTCTTAGGCTAAGGAATCGTTATTCCTCTGCCGCCCAAGACGGCGCCAGCATAGAAAACTACGTTTCCTTGATTTTTCTTGATTTGCAGCCGACAGTAGGAGGCATATCTGCCGCATTCTTTCTATGCAAAATCTAAGACCCTTTCCCTTCCCCTTCTGTTCTTTAGTGACGGTCGAGCCGTCATAACCCCTGTGGCCGGTATTCTACAATCTCCACGCTTGCCGGGCTGATTACGATGCCAGCCGGGCTCCTACAAAGGTGGCTAGATTGCTGCTTCGACCTTCCCCCTAACGGAAGCAAGGCTTCGGGAAAGGTTGTGCCGGCCATGACGGCTGTCGGTGGGAGACCCATTACAACTTTGAGTATTCTTCAGTCCTCTCTTGGACTGCCATCCACAAACTCTGTAACCAGCAGTGCAGCCGGCAACAGATATTGTGGCTGGATGGAAGCTAGAATTAATACATTCTCTCCCCTTCCATTTGAATCCTCATTCTGGAAAGAAGGCAGTGGAGACAGTATTCCCTAAAACCCTAATTATTGTACTAGACTATACTAATACGGTAGTCCTTCGCTCCATTCTTTCTCTCTCTCTGTAGGCTAGTGCCGCCAGGTACTAGCCTAGCCCGGTAGTATACCGGTAGAACTACAGTATAGATTATACAGTAACCAGTATTCCTGCAGTATAGCAAATACAGCAGTTAGAAAACTACAGTATTTAACATACAGTAGAATGATTTTCCAACATACTCTGTGTATCCTTTCACTGGCCATTGTTGAGACCACTACGTAAATGTTGAGGTGAAGCATTCCTTCAACATTCTGATGTATCCTAGATCATCGGAACACATATTTTTATCCTACAGTATTAATATTTCACTTGTGGGGAGTTAGTGTTAGTATACACTAACTTCAGCTCTAAGCACTAGAGCTATTCCACCTTATATTTCCCTAATAAGGAAATTTAAAACATTAATATTGGGGGAGGTCACAGCAATTGCCTGGACAGGAAACACAGATGTGTGTCTTTCCTATTTCCTTTCTAGCTTACTATCCTAAGCTATAATTATAATAGTAATGATTACTATTTAATACATGTGAACATATTTTTCAGTATGATAAATTACCCCATACTCATTTCACTCTTTCCTTCCTTACAGGAGGAGGGCAAGGTGAAGTGTGCAATCCGGTTCTGCAACCACAAAAGTAGGGCCTTTTGTGGCCACAAGATGTGCAGGTCTCATGCCCGCTGCTGCATCGTAATTGGATCCCTGAGGTACTGGAACCCGTATTTTTATCATATATTGTATTGATAATATAAACAACCTAGTACTCATTCACCCTTTTCTCCCTTTCAGGAGGAGCCGATGGCGAAGTGTACAGTGGTGTTCTGCAACCACAAGAGTAAGAACTTTTGTGGGCATACAATGTACAGGTCTTAAGCCCCTGCCGCATCGTATCTGGATCCCTGAGGTTCTGGTACCCAAAAGGTCACTCCAATCGCTTGACCTTGCTGACCGACGGCTTTGTAAAAGATATCCGACAATAGGGAGTCAAGGGATACAGCAAGGGAAACCCAACAAAGGTGAGTATGAGGCTTCCAGAAGAACTTTCAGGGACCTTACCTACCTAACAAATCTTTGAAGTGCCTACCGTTCCCCAAGTCTCAATCGAATACGTTTGTGCCTCAGGCACAGGTCCAGCCTCCCTCTATCCAACGGACAGTGGACACGGATATCGACAGGCACTACAAGGCTTGGACATCCACTAAGATCGGATGTTAGCGGTGTCCATTGACACCAGACAGGACCTACTGCAAGAAGGCCCTGAATAAGGAGTGGTTCAACCACCCATGAAGGAAGAAGGATCCATTTCGACGATGACTGAAGTACCTCAGCTCACTGTGCCGGCATATCAACTTATGCAGTCAACCTCTTCAACCCCAACTCCCCAACTGGCTAGACAGTTTGACAGGAGTGAAACGCTCCTAGAGTCACTCCAGCAGATGCTGACACTGTTCCGGAAGGAACGAGAGGAGAATAAGCAAGATCTCAAAGAGAGAAAAGAGAGGTACAGGAAGTAAATGCCCTGTCACTTCCAGGGGCTCTGCTAAGGCCCTTAAAATATCTGACCTCCCTCAATGTTCCGAACCAACCCCTGGTGGTAGACGGAACACATGCCAAGGTTGAATAGGAAGCTTTATATCTCCTAGAAGTTGGGGCCCGATCCCCTTGAAGAGCTTCAATTCTGGCCCAGTTTTAGCGTACCCTGATTGCTTCGTGAGACTACGAGATGAACCTACATCCCGCGAGGAAGCTATACCGAAGGAAGTCATCGTCCTAGAACATGACAAGGCCCAAGCCATCCTTACCAAGACCAAGAAAGGGGCCGGATATAATAACTCGTCTCAGCATTGAACAAGAAGCATCCAACCGTCATTGCTCCTTCCTCATGAGCCTTCCCCCCTTTTGGGGAAAGCCCTAGACTGTGTCAGGAAGGCAGTCGAAGAGGGCAAACCCTGCCCAATCCTAGAGAAAGGCAAACCATTATCTCTAGCTATGCCCACCTGCGAGGAGGAGTGGAAAGAAGTACATCTGACCTTCTCCGTCTCAAAGTTGGATCTGCAGATAGCAGGTCAGCAGTTTAACAAGAACCTTCCAAAAATGGCAAACCATCCTTTAAAGGGAACAGGAGACGAAAGATAAGCTTGCCGCCTCCCTGTCTCATTAGAACTGCTCAAGAAATGTGTGCAGGCCTTTAGTAACGCCCCACCCTTGTGATGGATTTGTAGGTTTTACTCAGGTCAAAAAAGGACCGGTAGAGACCATGCGTTTGCCGCAACAACGGTGAAACACGAACCCAGAAAACTGATTTCATCATGTATCTGGGGCATAGACCCTTTACCACAGGAAATTGTCCAAGAAGTTATTACCAAAGCCACCACGGAGAATGGGAACCTTCTCCAAAAGTGGGGCATGGCCTTAAAGAGGAAATCCTCATTAGAACTGCACAATTTCCGACCGTGACCTTGATCACGGTGCCTCAAATGGTAGTCCAGCCGTAAACCACCTTCTAGATGGTCTCTCATCAGCTGGTAGCAAGTCACCTGTATTTAATCCAGGCTTTGAAAGGCACCTGACCACCTTCTGGGCCTGCAAAGGGCCCAAAAAGATGATCCTCCGGAAAACCCCCAAATATGTCCTCAGGAACCTCTAAACAGTGTAAGGTTCCAAGTAGGAGGCAGATTTTACACTTTCGGGATCGTTGGACCTTCGATCCCTGAGTTCACAGCCAAATTACGAATGGACATAGTTGGAAATGGAACGAAATCCACCCCACCTTTCCAAAATTCTTCCAACACTCCCCCCTCTTATTGGAAGAATATGCCTCAGAACGCTTGAATAAGAAGGTAATGAGGAAAGTGAAGTGCATCAAAACTCCAGGGAAGGCTGTTTTATGTTCCCAAGAAGGACTCGGACAAACAAACCCAGAGTCATTCTAGACTTGTCTCTACTCAACAAGTTCATCGAGAACAACAAATTCCTGATACTTACAGTGCAGCACATAAGGACCCTTTTACCAAAAAAGGGGGGTATATAGTCTCAATAGACCTGGCAGATGCTTACTGGCACCTACCAGTCAGTCGCCCCCTCTCCTCCAACCTAGGATTCAGGTTACAGAAGACAAAATTTGTCTTCACAGCCATGCCCTTTAGACTAAATATAGCCCCAAAGGTATTCACAAAACTGACGGACACGATCGTCTAGCTCCTACGCTCCAAAGGAGCACCGGTAGTAGCATACCTGGACGATTGGCGGGTGCGGGCAGCATCCAAGACTACTTGTCTGCAAGCGCCGGAAAGGTGATCCAGTTCCAGGAACACCTGGGCCTCGAAACCAGTTGCTAGAAGTCTCGCTTTTCTCCTGCTCACAGGTTTCAATGGCTGGGAATCCATGGGAACTCACAGTAACAACACCTCTCCATTCTACTAAAGAAGAGGAGAGAAATAGCGGCATCTGTCAGGAGACTAATCCAACACACGAGGATTTCAAAATGCCAACAGGAAAGAGCACTGGGCTCTCTCCAGTTCGCAGTAGTGACAGACCCGGTGCTAAGAAGCACAGCCAAAGGATGCGCCAGGAGTCTGGAGAAGATACGCATCAAATGCTCGAAGAGATCGACAAGGGTGACACCGACCCGATTGCGCACTCTATTGAGGCTGTGGTCAATGAATAAGAGCCTAGCACAAACGATCTTCTTGCAACCACCACTAACATCAGTGGCGATACACACGGAAGCCTCCCTGAAAGAACGGGGAGATCATCCATATGAAAGGAAAGGGCAAGAAATTGATCACTCCAGTTCAAAAATTTTCACATCAACATCTTGGAGGCTATGACAGTCCTAACGTTGAGGAGACTATCCCCTCGCAAAACAGTCCACATCAGATTGGCTCTCAACAACAAGGTGATAGTAATGTGTCTAATCGACAAGGCTCGAGTTCACCTAACATCAAACATGTGATGTTAGCCATCTTCCGTCTGGCAAGGAAGAGTAGATGGCATTATCAAGCAGTTCACCTTCAAGGGTTCCGCGATGTGACGGCGGATGCTCTATCCAGGCGAAAGCCGATAGAGACAGAATGGTCCTTAGACGCAGACTCATTCTCCTTTATTCTCGATAAAAGTCCCGGAACTGCAGATCGACCTCTTCGCAACGAGCGACAACAAGAACTAGTAGCCCCTTACGAGAACCTTTAGCAGAAGCAATACACGTTATGTCTTTCGACTGGAACGGATGGAATCGAATGTATCTGCTTTTCCACCAACCAATCTCCTGCTAAAAGTCCTCGACAATCTAGTATCCTGCAAAGGAATTACTCCTATAGTGGCCCCCAAATGGCCCAAAAACAATTGGTTTACTCTAGTTCTAGAATTGAAACTGTAGCTGTTTCCTCTGCTGTACCCAGCTTTATCAAAACTGGTGCAGAAGTCGGCGGTTACATTCCATCCCCAAGAACCAACAACCTGTATTTCAGGATTTTTTCGCCCTAACGGCAAACAAAAGTTCGGGATCTCGAAGAATGTGACCGACTTCATTGTAGAGTACAAGTCAAGTCCAACCAGGAGACAACGTGAACTGTCTTGGAAGAAAGGGGCACCCCTCGTGAAAACAAGGGGACCAACAGAAATTTCAACAGGTTTCTGTCTTTCTTTCTTCTTTACCTACTTGAACGTGGAGGGACCTCATAAGCGAAACCTTTTTTAAGGTACCAAAGCATACACTAGACCCAAGCCGACAACCCCTCTAAAGCCCATTACATGGTCGTTGGTCAAAGTCTTACACTATGCTTCGAACCTAAACAATGAGGATTGTACTCTAAAGGAACTAACACAGAAAGTCAATTTTCTGTTCGTAATAGCCTCAGGGGCTAGAGTTAATGAAATATTGGCCCTATCAAGGATGTAGGCCATACTCAGTTCACAAAAGAGGGAGAACTGAATCCTTTCCCAATCCTTCTTTTCTCGCCAAAAACGGGCTGCCCACCAAAAGGTGGTGTCCTTGGAGAATCTGCCCACTGAAGGAAGATGTCTCCCTATGCCCAATAGGGCATCTTAAGGTCTATCTTCGTAGAACTTCAGACTTCAAGGAAGGACAGTTCTTCCGAGGCGATACATCAGGACAAAAAATCTATCCATAAAATATCTGAGAGCAATACTCACCTACTTAATCACAGAGCGGATCCTGACAGCTCACCCGCAGTTCATGATCCTAAGAAAATTGCCTCTTCACAGAACTTCTTCCAACACTATTCGAAGCAAAAACATAAGATAAGACATGTGGTGGAGGCGGGTAGTTCTAAAGAACCCGTCGTCTAAGCCTGCGACGAACAGTGAACTGCTTTGGGACTTTCCAGTGCATCGGGCGCATGGGTACATTTACCCTCAAGTGCAAATCACAACGATGATTAACACACTGTTCCACATAGGTGCATATCTGACCGATAACACCAGCGCCGAGTGAACGTTGCATCACGGTGTTCATGTATTTCCAAAATCTGTACAAATCGGTCGGATTTTGTTTCACATCTCTATTGAGTGGCATCATTTAAATAAAATTACATAATTTTCCGACAGGTGAAAGTATGGACCCTGATGTGTTTTCAATGCCGGATCAGATTCATACCTGATTGTAACTAAAATTGATAATTTAGCTACAAGGTAAAATACTAAACGTATTTGCGTCTTATTGCTGCTATCTCAGTTACAGACGAATAAAGTACACTAGAGTTTTAATTAAACCCTAGAAGGGCCCAACTTGAAATCAGAGTACAGATTTCCAAGGGATAAAGGGTAATCTCTAAGATTCACCGTCCATCCCTATGGAGATGCAAACTTTGAATCCTTATAGTCGAAGTCAACACTTTCCCTGCACGGCCCTAAGCTAGTTCCAGCTTAGTAGATATGACAAATAACGGTAATGTCATATATAAGGAACTCATTCAAAGTAAAGGCACTTATACAAACCCACAGATATAGTACTTTCAAGTAATTCTCTGGTAAACTTCCATCAAGACGACATGGCTGAGCACAAAAACTGGATTTTGAGCAAAGTGAAAAATCTATTTTTGGGTGATATGGCCATGACGTCCTGATGGACCCTCCATCCTTTCGAAAAAGGAGTATACATCTATGCAACAAGTCCCCACCCAAAACTACTCTACCTGCGGCTATCCATGCTTAATTGCAACAAGGAATACTGTAGTTCGCCGGGGTGGTACCGGGAGGGGATACACCAGGTAACCTTGTTAATGGCTCCCCTTCAATTTCGCCACTCTTCCGCCTCAAAGTGAAAACTCTACTTGGTGTGAAGATTGCTATGTGTCGTATCAAGAAATACGTCCCCTGATATTATGCGATATCCTTAAGAGTTATATTAAGGATACTCGCGCCAGGAGTTAGAATTCTGGAGACCTGTGGTAAATTTTCTGGGAGTATCACTGTAGCCAAATATCCCTTAGAAAGCTGCCTAAAGGAACCTTCCATCAGGACGACATAGCCATATCACCCATAACTAGATTTTTCGCTTTGCTCAAAATCCGTTAACTAAGCCATGACGCACTGCCAGTCTTTTTAAACAATCAATATCGAAAAACGTTTCAAACTAATTTAGAAATATTTAGCAAATCACAGAAAATATGAATCCCTTACGGTCAAAGTGCCCGTAAATAGCCTACCATTAAAAGTTTTGTTTGCCAGTAAACATTAATATAATTGGTATACTTTGGCAAATATTTAAGAAAGTCACAAACACCGCAAATTTTTTTTTCAATTATGCCGAGAGCATTTTATTTCTGATATTTATTTCAAGGGACTTAAAACCACAGAATTGTAGGCTACAGACATCTGACCAAGAAAATCGGAAACCTAAAACTACCTCTACTCGCCTGGAAAGAAAAATATACATTAAGGAATAAAAGTTAAGGTTAGAAAACAGCAAAATAAAAAAAACACTTGAAAACATGATAAAATAGCTTAACACTTACCACGCGCAGCTGTCCAGAAATTTTGTTTTACCATGGATGAAACTTTGAAGGCTTTCTTCAATGATAAAAAATGTAAGACTGGAAAACTTCTTGATAAAACGATAGTTAAATAAACAATACATAAACAGTTTTCCATAAAGGTTTATAATTTTCTTTTACTAACTCTTTTGTAATAGTACTATGATAAAATTTATTCTTAAGTTCAATTCATAATTTTGCTTGAAAAAATCATCAAGCCAATATTTACCAGATCCTCATTTTTTTCAAGCTATTGTTCAATAAGTTTTTCCAATAGCAAAATCTAACTACAGTAATCCCAAATCACCTCACAGAAGTAGGAAAACTAAAATCAAGCCAAACAGCGAGCATGCCAATTAAACAATGGGATTCAAAGCAGATGTGCAAACTTGGTATTCGCATGATAGAAAGCGGGAACCTTAGCAAACCTAGAACAACAAAGAGACAACAACTTTCCTAACCATTCTCATCAGTGAAATGTGGGATTACATTTTAAATAAAACTGACAAATTTGTAATATATAATGTGTTTGTAATGAATGTAAATTTAAATAAATAGTACATTATGCAATGAATGAGGTTCTGGTTGAAGATGTAGGATCACCGTCTTTTTATAAATATAATCTAAATATGGTGAACACAAAATTGAACAAATAATTTACATAAAGTCAATTTAAATTACTGAACAGTATTTAAAATGATACATAGTCTTTCATAATTCTTAGCTTATATATTAGGAACTTTTTGGAGTTTTATATATATATAAAAAAAAAACTAATTGAGGGGGTTATCAAAATAATCATTTTCCGTTCAAGAAAAGCCTTCAAAGTAACATCGAATACAGTGAGCCTTGACTACCATGCACAATTCCATCACTACATACAGTAATTATACAATCATATCAAATTTAGGTCATATAAATGTGTTACATTAATAAAAATATAACATGCATGATGAAATAATACATCACATTAACCATAATAAAAATTCTCAGGCACAGTATTATGTAAAGCATAAAAACATAATATTATAAAAATTTAATAAAATGATAATACATGCAATGAAAACATTGAAATTCTACCAGAAACCGGGCAGGTCTAGTGGCCACAGGGTAACTTGACCCGCCTGGTACAGGTGACCGTTGAACACTCCATGTCATCAGCGACCTTAGTCGATGAGGAAGAAGCTGGAGTATCCATAATTGAAAATCACTCAAAGAACTCCAAAAACTAGCAGAAACTCTCCAAGCGAAACGACAGAGATGGCGCTTCAAAGGGGAATGGTTCAAACTTCAACAGAAAACGTGTTAGTTGTAGCACATTGAGATCGGGAGTTGTAACGGCTCTCCTGTTCCCCATGTTAACCTCACCTTTCCTTCGAGACAAGGTTAACTCTATTCGGGGAAGGATAACTATGGCTTGTTATTAACACGTCCCTGATTTATACACGATATCTCTCGGGATATTCGCTCCAGAGGTTGGAACTCTGTTGATACCTCTATGGTAAATTTCTCTGGTATATCACTCGCAGAAATATCCCAAGTAGAAGCTGCCAATGGGGACCTTTCGTCAGGACAACATGGCTACCTCACCCAAAAATAGATTTTTCCTATGTCAAAATCCATAATATATATATATATATATATATACTGTATATATATATATATATATATATATATATATATATATATATATATATATATATATATATATATTCAGATGCAAACAATACCATTTCTATCTATGGTACAAAATTCCCAGATAGTCAGTTTATGGTACACAACTGCTTGCAACCAAATCATGTCGTTATGTAATTCTCTTCCAGATTTAAAATAAGAAATACCAGTAATAAAGTAATTTAATAAGCTAACATTCAAGGCTCACATGTATCATGGCTGACCTACCTTCCTGATGCACGAAAACCTATAAAAGAAAGGGAATAAGATTATAATAACCTCTAGGAACTTGCATTTACATTAAAATGAAGCTATCAAAATGACAAAATGAATAAAAAAAAGTGCCGCCACTTTTTGTGTGACTGTCATTATTACTACTAATCTAGTGACAACACTAATTGAAAAAGTATAATGTTACATGCCTAAGGGCGCCAACGGGAAAGCTGCACAGGGCAGAGAGGGAAAAGAAAATTAACAAATACACTATAATTCAGTAATGAATATTAATAAAATATGACAAATTTAAAGTAATTTGTATTTTTCCTAACAATACAAACCTTCGAGCTCTTTATTAGGGATATACTTTTAGCGAAGCTGGAAGAATAACCGTATGACTTCTGAGTCATGTCGAGAGTCGAAGCTAATATGAAAAAGTTCTAAAGATGAATTTCTTCAGGAATCCGTTCCCACTGCACTTGTGTAAAAATAACAAGTTCTGAGTGGCGAGTGAGTTATTAAGCACCAAGGCTGAAAAGCGTGCCGTGCTCCTCCCATCGTTGGTGAGTGCTGGGTTAGGTTTTAAGAAAGGAGTGTGTGCTAAACTCCCTCCACTACATGTCGAGGTAAGCGCTACTGAAGTAGCGTGACCCGTAGAAACCGGAGATTGAAGTTCTGTGTGTTCCAGCTGTCAAGAGCGCATCGAAGTAGTGCACACCTGTGTGCTATTGCGGATATGAAAGCTAGCGTTGATAAGGTAGCACTAGCTCTTGCTCTGGATAAAGAGTCTAGCATGTGTCGTCTAGATGAAGAGACTTGCTAGGAGACTCAATGAGCAATTGTTGAAGCAGCGCTATCGTGTATGACGAGTAAAAAAAGGAGGAAAGTCTCGCTAGAAAGAGCATTGCACTTGCACTCTGGCAATCTTTGCCGCAGAAGTTTTGGTCGAACAAAGTCGGAAATGACCACCACAGCAGTCAATGCCTCCAATACTCATCGCCAGCAATTGGCAATTCTACCCGCAGGCAGGAAGTGTTGTTCGTTATAGACAGAAGGCAGGGCTGTGACCCTAAATAGATGATGCTATTCTAGAAGTTGTTAAGAGGTGGCCTGCAGTAGCATTTTGGAAACTCGGTTGCGAGCTGGAGACTGATCACGAGCTGGTCTGTGTTGCCTCCTCATTAGTCCTAAACGGCAGTAGAGAACAGAAGGGCGATCAAGAGTAGAGGAATTGTCAGTTGCTGGAAGCAGTTGCTGGAACTCCAGGAACCTGGAAGTGAGCTGATGGATGATCACGAGGTGATGGGCGATCGCGAGCTGATGGGCGATCGCGAGCTGATGGGTGATCGCTAGCTGATGGGTGATCGCGAGCTGACAGGTGATCTTGAGTTAAAAGGTGATCTTGAGTTGAAAGGTGATCGCGAGCCGACGGGAGATCGCGAGTTGCCAGGCAATTGCTAGCTGACTGCTCATTGTGGGTGATCGCAAGCTGACGGGCAATTACACTGATGGGCGATTGTGAGCAGCTGCAGGACTGGGCAAGGCAAGTCTACTAGATGAGATGAGTCAGATGGACGAGATGAGTCAGATAGACGAGAAGAGTCAGCTGGGCGAGAAGAGTCAGCTGGGCGAGAGGAGACAGCTAGGAGAACAGGCTAACAGACGCTGAAAGCATCAAGCTCACAGGAGGCGAGTAACATCTTCATGCTTCAATGGGTCACACGCTGAGGGATTAGAGAAAGGCATGGACGAGTCAATAACCCTCTCCTAATCACGTGTGGCGAAGACTATTCTGGTGAGGGCCGAACCCAGGTATGGGAAAGGTGTCCACCATGAGTAGCAGGAACAAGCTTTGGACTTTGCCCTTCCTCTGCTGCCTAAGCAAGCTCTGAACAAGGGAGAGCACCATCGTCAGGAACTGCTAAAGGTGCAGGTGACGGGCAGAAGCAGCAACTTCCACAGGAACTTGCTTTGGACTCTGCACTCCCTGCGTCGGCTGCCAGTGCAGAACGAGGGACGTCATCAGCTTTGAACAATGGAGTACACCGGGTGTATTAGCCAAATGATGGAGTGCGACATCATTAGCGCTAAAGAAAACAACTCGGAAGAAAAACCTAACCTGCGAATCAAAAAGGTGTTCCCCAAGAAGTGCAGAAACATGCTTTAGACTTTGCACTCCCTCCGTTGACTGCCATCACAGAACGAGGGAGTGCTTCATCAGCAGTATATAGGAGCAAGACTAAAGACGCGCTCTGGGTTAGCCACAAACGACCTTTCAGCCTTCAAACTCACATGGTGCGAGCAACATCTATTTCATGCAGTGAAGGTGCATCCACGCCGAGAACAACTCCCCTGTGGAGGAGGACCGAGCCGCTGCACTATGGGAAGCGGGGGAGTCCTCCAGCCTAAGGATTGTCCGGCATCAAAGGGCAAGATATTGTAAGAAAAGGTTATCGGCCCTAGAGGAGAAACCTGGCACTATGCCGTCTCCGTGACAATAACACTCACACCTGAAAAACTTAAACAAAAAAACTAAAAGAACAAATTAGTCAAAGGCCAGTCTAAAAAGATTGGGCGGTGAAAAGAGACAAATGTCCATTTTCAAACAAGCCAAAAGTGAAATGTGACAACAGAACAAGAGGTGTGTGTGTGAGCAGGTAAGCCGGTACTACCCACTTGATAACTAGCAGTGGGGTGGTTACACCTCGCTAAAAGTCTTATGGCTTGTCTTCCAGCTTTAACAAAAGTATATCCCTATTGATTGCAAAAGGGTTTGTATTTAGTGTTGGAACAAAAATTTCTTAAAGATCACAAACAATGTTAAAGAGACAACTCAAACTTAAACTATGAAATTTATTCAAATTCGACAGAAAAGTGTGTGCAACTTCTAATAACAACTAAAATGTGGTAACTTCACTGTCCTCCATCACATAAAAAGCACCAGGAAATAAGAGAATGGTCTGATCCACCAACCATACAATTCCCCCGTTCCAAGACTTCCCTAACAAGCCCAGACCACCTTACATTTAGTCGAAGTAATGGTTCCAACTCAGGATGTAAGCCCACACTTTTTTAAAACAATAACTCAAATAAGTGCCTCTCAAACTCTAACTGTACAGGATCTGCAAGTGCAAGTACCTAAGGACCTCCCAGGTTGCATGCTGTTTTGGAAGGATCTCCCTTCAAAAGATTTAATTTGATTTATAGAATTTTGGCCATATAGCCAGCACTAGAACCAACGAGACGAGGCCTCTGCGACTCGTTGCTGTCTGTTGGCGATTCTTTGCTGTTCCTCAAAGGAGGACTCCAACTTTACCTCGGAAGGGAAACTCGCGAGCTGAGAAGCTCTATGACACTGAATAGTGATTGCTATCTAGGAGCTGTCATAAGCAGTGGCATATTGGAAATTTGATCGCAAGATGGAGACTGGTCAGCTGGTTTGTGTTGTCTCGTCATTAGTCCTGAAGGCGGTATGAAACAGTAGGGCAATCATTTAAAAGGGGACACATCAGGCGCTGGAAGCGATTGCTGGAACTCCATTATTATTACTGTACTACTATTATTATCATCATTACTTGCTAAACTACAATCCTAGTTGGAAAAGCAGGATGCTATAAGCCCAGGGGCCCCAACAGGGAAAATAACCCTGTGAAGAAGGGAAACAAGGAAAAATAAAATATCTTAAGAACAGTAACATTGCAATAAATGTTTCCTATATAAACTATAAAAAAAATAAGTAAACAAAGGAAGACAAATAAGATAGAATAGTGTGCCTTAAGCAAGAGAACTCTAACCCAAGAAACTGGAAGACCATGGTACAGAGGCTATGGCATTACCCAAAACTAAAGAACAATGGTTTGATTTTGGAGTGTCCTTCTAGAATAGCTCCTTACCATAGCCAAAGTCTCTCTTCTATCGTTATCAAGAGGAAAGTAGCCACTGAATATGACAAATTCGTAGATAATTTGTATTTTTCCTAATGTTACAAACCTTCAGCTTTTTATTTGGGGGTATTATTTTCGGAGAAACTGAAAAGACGAGCCATTAAAATTTTACCGAGGATTAACTACCCATCCCGCTAGTTAGCGGGGTGGGGGGTGGGGGGAAGGGGGTAGCTTGCTAGTGCTACCACTCATACACCTGTGATTCTGCTCACTTTGCTCGGAAGTAGGACTTCAAGGGGGATACGGTCAGCGGGTAAATTTGTATAAATAGCTAAAGGATTGTATCGTTAGGAAAAATAAAAATTTTCTACAAATTTGTCATTTGTTCCGTAACTGGAATACAAACCTACGGTATTTATTAGGGGAGACTCACCCATTAGGCGAGTGCACGTCCCTGCCAATCTGGCTTTTTGGCTTTATATGGGGGCTCCTTGTATTGAATATCTTGGTACTAAATATAAGGAGTCCCTACACCTCACTAAACCCTGCTATGCAAGGTCTGTGGCCTACGCAAGCTATGTGTTGAGATAAGCAGTGTGACTTTCATGGTGAAAGTTATTCCGAGACTTTGTAGGAAAAACTGTTGGACCAAGACTTTCCCAATACCACCTTGCCAGGGTATGGGGACACAACAGTATTGACACAATACTAGGTACAGTACACAGAGAACCCAGGCTGCTGCTTTCCCCATAAGAGGGAAGGATGAAAAAAAGAAAAAGACAGTCATTCCTTTTCATTCATACAGACTAAAGCCAGGTAACAATAACTTCAACCTTCTTCGACTTGCTCAATAAAGAGCTTAAGGTATACAACCAGCTCTTGTGCAGGTACCACAGGACCGATAGAGATTGTACCGAGTTTCTGTGGGTCACGTCTTGCAGAAGAAAATTTGTGAAAGTCACCTGGAACATTCACACCCTTGCTTGTATAACCTGCATCATAGAGTAATCTGCTTTGAAGGGCGGCATCGTGGGTCGATGTCTTGGAGGAGGATCTGGATTCAGAGCGTAATTGATGACTCTGTGAATCCAGCAGAGATGATGTTTTGGTAATCCTCCTCTTGTGTTTCCCAGTGCTGACGACAAGAGAAAGCACCCAAGTGGGCTGTTGCCGTTCTCCTGAAGTAGAGCCTCAAACCTCCCCCCGGGTACAGTAACAGATGATCTAGATACTCAGTTACAGAGTGGAGACTTGTTGCCTAGGATCCCTCTGGAGACAGTGTCTTAGCAACAAACTCAGGGACAAGACTGAACATTGCCTTTCACCCTTCTCATGAATGGGCAATGTCGAAAGAGAGACCACGAAGTTCCTTGACTCGTTTGGCCACTATCAAAGTTTGTTGCCTGGTGAAGTGGACCATAGGGAGATCTCCATAGAGACTGGAGAACTCGAACCATGTTCCAATAGGGAGGTCTCAATTCCGACTGGGGAAGGACACGTTTGTAAGTCCACATGAGTTAGGAAAATCTAGCGATGAGGGGATGTCCCTTCCTTTCAGTTTGAAGGCGAGGCTCAAGGTTGAGTGATCGTCTTTGCCTGTTGAAACTGATATACTCGAAGATTCCGCTATTGCTGGAACAGATATCGAGTAGAGATACGCTTTCCCATGATACCAACCACAGATGACGTTATACTTTGCCTCATAGACTGATGCTGAGGAATTCCTCAGATATCCAGACAACCTCTTCGCAACTTATTGCAAAAAAAACTCTCTGAGAGAGGAGGTGCTGAGTAGTCTCCAGGTGTGCAATCATAAGGAAGTGTGGTTGTCTGTGACGTGGAGAGGGTTCTCTTGGAGGAAGGTTCGGAAACCATTCCGCGTAACGCCATTACAGAGCTATTAGACCTTGAGAGGCTGACCAATGTTCTAGCCTTGTTGAGTACCCTTCTCGTCAGACAAAACGGGGACAAGACATAAATGGCGTTGTTGTACCAACCGTTGTTGGCATGCGTCTTGCCAAAGAGCCTTGGGGTCTAGGACTGGGATGCAGCGGATGCCTGAGGTTCAGTGGTGTTGCAAACAGATCCACAGTTGGAGAACCCCATAAAGTCAGGACTTTGTAGGCTACAAGGTAATCCAAAGACCATTCGGTACACCTTATCGGAGATGCTGTGCTCAGATTGTCAGTGAGCACATTCCTCTAGTCTGGAATGAAGCAGGCTGATAGCAGTACTAAGCAGACTTCGGCTTATCTTGGTATTTATACTGTTAGATGGGAAGAGGCTGCGAGCAAGTTCCTTCTTGCTTGTTGATGTGAGCGTCTATGTGGTGTTGTCGCACATCACATCACTGAGTGGCCCGTCAGGAACTGATGAAGTTGTTGAAGTACCGGAAAGTTGGCCTTCATCTCTAAAGAAATTTAAGTGAAGGTACTTTCGGACTCTGTCCAGAGGCCTGAGGTCGTGTAGTGCAGCATGATGGTCCCTCCTCTCTTCTTTTGATATGTCTAAGCACAGCATCAAGTCTGGGGGGGGGAGGATGAGAAGGTTACACCCCTTAGTAGATTATCAACTTCCACCCATACTTTGAGGTCCATCCAATCCTCTGGTCCCATGGGGATCAGAATGTCCAGGGAAAAAAAGGCCTGATTCCATTCGGACTCAAGCCGCCACTAGAGAGCACAAATCCCATCTAGTTGGAAACTAGATGGGCCAGGGATGATAGGTGTCCGAGGAGACATAGCCATTCTGGGTTAGGAGTTCTTCTCGTCTTGAGAGAGGGTCTTGTGACCTTTCTAAGCCTCGTTATCCTGTCTTTGACGAGAGGGTTTTTGTGGAGATTGGCATCTAGAATCATTCCCAGATATACCAGTCTTCTGAGAGGGAAGTAGGGAAGACTTCGCAAGGTTTACCATGATCACCAGATCTTGGTAAAAAAAAACTTCACAAGTTTCGTTGCTGACGTAAGGTTGCCACTGAGTCTGCTAGGATCAGCCAGTCATCCAGAAAACGGAGATGGGTTGCCGAACCTGTGAGCCCAGGATGGGTACTGTGGAAAGACTGAAGCACAGTGCCCCAAACTGGTATTTCTTGTTGTCTAGACTGAATCTCCAATAATTCCTTGAAGATGGATGGTTTGGGACCTAGAAGTAGGAGTCCTTTGGGCCCAGCGTGCACATTAAGACCTGTGGTCTTACCCCTTGCCCTAACTTCTCCATGGTGTGGATATCGGCCCAAAGGGACAGCTCCTTGCGGATCCTGTCGCATAGGAGTTTGTTGACGCTAGGGTCTTGATTCGTGGAGGAAAAGATGGGACACGATACCCTGTGTAAGGATTCTTCTCTGGGAGAGAACTCCTTTAACTGATAGAAGTGGGTAAGGCAACGCTTGACCCTACTATGTGCCCTGATGGGGTTGATGCTATTCCTTTGAACAGCATCGTTCTGGCGAAAGTTATATAATGGTCAAGGGCTGGGTATCGTGGCTACTGTGCAGTTGGAGAGTGCTTGCGAGTAGTCACCTGTAGACAAGCCACTGATGGGGCTGTCAATCGCTTTAGTGGATCAGTGTGATGGCGAACGGCGAGTAGCGGGAAGTGTGTTGTTTGCCTTCTGATCTAGGGAACAACGGGCAGAGGTTGACTAAAGTCTGAGTGACGAACTGCCGGTGAACAGCAAACTCCCGATGATCGGCGAATCGGCGATCTGCGAGCCGAAGATGGTAATTGACAAGCACACCAAGGCTGTCTGGTCAGTCAGCCAAGGAAAACTGGCAATCAATGAGTTGGCGATCAGCTTGGAGTGCCCTGAGAAAAAGCAGAATGGTTTAATGATCGCTAGTTGGTGATCGGCAAGTCATTGACGATCAGCGCTCGAAGCTCTGAAAGGTAGCTTGGAAAGCTGACGATCGAGAACCGTATGGTTAAAGAAAGGTTAGACAATTGGAGTGTTGAGCTAATGATCGGTGAATTGCGATCTAGTGATCGGCGATCGGAGAATTAGTGAATGGTAAAATAGCGACAGGTGAGCTAGCAACAGCTGACTATGGAGGACTGGCGATCGGTGAGCTAGAGATCACCAAGCTGACGATTGGCTACTAGAGAGCTGGGGGTCAGAGATAGAAGAAAGACGAGCTAGCAATCAGCAATCTAGTGATCAGCAAGCTGGTGACTGGTTATTGACTAGCAATCAGCGATTGGCATGCTAGCAATCAGAAATCGTTAGGAATTGGCGAGACTGAAGGTTAATGATTAGGTAGTTGAATCAGTAAAACTTCAAAAGTTCAAACTTACAGTTAATGTTACTGTAATTCTACAGATCGGTTGTATTCGCTCCCATTCGTTCATATGTACATACCAGTTTTAGATCTGCGCATAAACCCGCCCTCCTTTATATTTACCAATACAGTGAACCCTCGTTTATCGCGGTAGATAGGTTCCAGACGCGGCCGCGATAGCTCAAAATCCGCGAAGTAGGGACACCATATTTACGTATTTATTTAATATGTATATCCAGACTTTTAAAACCTTCCCTTTACGTAGTACTGTTAACAAACTACCCTTTAATGTACAGAACACTTAATGCATGTACTACAGTACCCTAAACTAAAACAGGCACAAATATTAAAGGCGATTTTATATCACGCCAAAAAGCACGATAAAAAAGGACAACCAATGTTTTGTTTACGTTTATCTCTGATCATAATAAAGAAACAGACGCATTTACACATCTATGTACAGTATAGGTTAGTTTTTGCATCGATAGCAATCTTACCAAGTACTGATTATATGTTGATATTGTTATTACTAATGTTTTACTTAATTTTTCTTAGGACTTCCAAATAAATGAAATGAATGCAATTTATATACTGTATATTGAACACGCTGTCATAAGTTCTTTTATAGTTTATATATGAAATATCTGTTTTAATATTGTTTTATAAAATATTCTATTTTAATTGTTCATTACATCTCATACCCTTTATTTATTTCCTTATTTCCTTTCCTCATTGGACTATTTTTCCCTGTTGGAGCCCTTGGGCTTATAGCATATTGCTTTTCCAACTAGGGTTGTAGCTTAGCTAGTAATAATAATAATAATAAGAATTGGTGATCTGGTGATCGACAAGCTAACGATCAGCCAAAGGTGATCTAGCAATCAGCCGGTTGATGATTTCTCGTTGGTAGAAGAAAAGCTAGCAATCGGCGATCGGCAGACTAGTGAATGGCAGTCGGCGAGCAAGTGATCGGCGAGCTAATGATCAGCAGCTCGCAACATCCAGATTGTGTTTGCTGACGGTGGTACTGTACTGTGAAATAACTTCCTGAAGAGAAAGGAACCAAGGGTTCCCTATGAGGAGTCTCGACCGATGGTTGATGTGGTGGGTCACCCTTCGAAGGTGACAAATTCAGAGATAATTTGTATTTTTCCTAACGATATAAACCTTTAGCTATTTATTAGGGGTTATTACTTTTATAGAAGTTGATAGGACGAGCCATTAAAATTTTAGCAAGGATTAACTACCCATTCCGCTAGTTAGCGGGGGTAGCCTGCTACCCACCCACATCGGTGGTTTAGCTCACTTTGCTTGGATGTAGGACTTCAAGGGGGATAGAGCTGGCGGGTAAGTTTGTATAAACAGCTAAAGGTTTGTATCGTTAGGAAAAATACAATTCATCTCCTGATCGCCGGCACTCTCCAGCGCATTCTCGCCGGTCTAAGGACTAATGTTTGCCAGCTCGCCAGCGCTCGCGCGCAAAATCACGAGTTTCATGCGTCAACGGGCGCGATTCACGAGCAGAAGTGCTCACAACAGGAGCACTAGGAGCCACTCAGGAAAAGGAAGGTCTGACGCCTTCCTGCTACCTAAGAGAAGCACCTACGTCCGACGAACTCTGCAAAGGAGGCCTCTGAATAGGAACAACTCATCATTGGAGAACGTGTCAGAGCGGGAAGCTTTTCCAAGCGTTGCATAGGCGAGCGCTTTGCTAATACTTCCCAGGCAATGAAAGGCACAAGGGGTTTAGCCGGACACCTGTTTGAGGAGTGGTCATTCTCATGATCAGGTTCGGTCCAAGGTCGTTTGGGAGAGGGTCGGGTTGAGGGGCTACGCGCTGATGTACTGCACGAACGCCTACCTTGATGTGAACGAGATGTTAGTGAATAGGAGCATCTAGCTCTCGTTCGACGTGAACGGTAACCTCGCACGTGTGAACGGAGCCCTCGTAAATGGGAGCGTCGTCCTCGGGAGCGTGATCTAGATCACAGAGACCTAGAGCACAAGCGCCTGGACCTAGGACTTGACTGTACTCATGATCATGCAGAACGCAATCGCGAGACTTCTCCTTGTGAAGAGAAACGCCTCCAAGGAGAGCACTGATACCAGGGGTCTCATGACCACGAAGCTCAAGAGCGTGAACGCCTTCTAGAAGAAGAGCGTTCAGATCATGATGACCTACGATCCGTCAGATCTTACGATCGTCGCGAACGGCGATCAGGGGAAGAGTGTCCAGAAGGGCGTGTCGATACCAATGCTCGTCCTTTAGCACTGGTCCCCGGAAGATCAACACCTGCAACCTGCGGGTTCCTGTGGGGAGACACAAAGGGTTGAGAGTTACAGAACGACGAGGTCCCAGGATGGTGAGAGGGTTTGTTGTCAGCAGGAGGCCATTGGAGAGGAAGACCCAGGCAGTCACCTCGTTCGCACGTGGAAGGGCCAGGAGAATGCAAAAGATGGACTTTGCACAGTTCCAGAGCGTGAGATGTTGAAGGCTCTGGAGAACAGTCCTTCCTGGCACCATGCTGAAGGAGATGCAGAAGCTCCTCCTTCGAAGGGGATCCCGAAATCCCTATGAAGTTGCTCCTCTAGGGGAAGCAACAGCACCCCCAATACCCTGAGGTTGCCAAGGAGTTAGTCGGTCTGCGCTCCTACTCGACCGCCCCTCGGAAGAGCGCGATCAAGAAGGAGGTTTTGAGAGAGATTTGGGAGTGCGAAACGAAGAAGGAGAAAGATCGCGCTTCACCTTCTTTCTATGCCATCCAAATTTCTCTCATTGGGACGCAGGCCACTCCCTACTCTCTGCGCAGGGCGAAACCCTGCTCGCATCGATGCCCTCTGCAAGGACACAAAGAGCGTGGGTCGGTCTCCAAAGAAGACATAAAGGGAACCGCATGCGGTACTTTCTTTGCGTTCATAAAATCGCGAAGGAGATAAAAAAAACTTGTCTATCCTGTTGTGAGGACAAGTCCCGACGATATGAGTCCATCATGGGTCCAGATTGAGACTGTTGTATGTTCCCATGAGAGGTATTAGTCTAATGCATGCGTCCCGAATGCCGTGAGTCTGCCGCGAGCCGTGAGGATGCGTCAGTATTGCATCCAGTCAATCGCAAATAAGAGACAACTGTTTGTCTATAGTGACGTGGGACAAAACCTGACTGCATGCGTCCAGCATATATCCAGACTGCCGCATACGTCCACTTTGCCGTGTTTCCAGACTGCTGCATACGTCCAGATTGCAATGAGCTATCAGCGTGTCGCATGCGTCTCGCATGAGCAATAGTCGCGCGTTCTGCAGATCGCGAAGGCGAGACAATTGTTTGTCTATAGTGACGTGGAGACAAAACCTGACTGCACGCGTCCAGCATATGTCCAGACTGCCGCATGCGTCCAGGTTGCCATGAGCTTCCAGACTGTTCAGATTGCTGTGAGCTGCCGCATGCGCCCACCTTGTCGCTTGCCGCAATGCGAGCTGATCGCTGCGAGGGAGCGTTGCTGAGTATCGGAGAAATACGCTGTCCAATAATATCAGAAGACCGTTTTCTTAGTCTATTGCTGTCCTTAGATTCTTTTAGACGCGATTTTTCTGCCCGAGAATCGTAAGCGTCAAAAAGAGACGAAATCAAACTCTTTAATTCAGACAAAACAGATACATGATGAGTGCCGTGTGCGCTAACTGAACAATGTACTGATCGCTGCGAGGTATCGTCAACTGTCGATACTTCCAGAGCGCCTTGAGCACGATCTGAACCGTGCTTCGATCGTTGTGAGGGATCGCCAACCACGTCACAGTTTTGTTTCGTCAGACGAAGAAGCAGACATTTTAACGTCACCCTTCCTGTGGCAAGGGGGAGTGATCTGGGGATCGTCAACACGATCACTCGAGGGGACGTCCGTTCGCTAATCAAGGTCTGCCATATTCTTTGGCCTTTTGACATTCCTTCTCTCAGGGGTTGGGGAGCATGGTTGAGATTATGACGGACACGAACGGACGCACCCTCCACTGCACTGACATTGAACACTAGCACTTTTAATTATTTCACATTAGATCTTAATAGACCTTCCCATTGCGAGAGATTATACTCTTTCGTCAAGGGCTAGAAAGAAAATAAAATAGGATATATGATTAATATTAGTATTCTCAAAATCGAAATATAAAATAACGATACAAGTACAGTAATTGTGAAAACAAAAAACGATTGTCAAGAGAATTACGTATCGTAGATTGACTGCATTGAGTCATTTATGTGCCATTGAACACTAGCACTTTAAACTATTTCACATTAGATCATATTAGACCTGCCCGTTGCGAGAGATTATCCTCTTTCGCCAAGGGCCAGAATGAAAATACAATAGGATATATGAATAATATTAGTATTCTCAACAGCGAAATATTAAATAACGATACAAGTATTGCGAAACAAAAATGATCGTTTAATATCTGACATCTCCCTTAGTAATACTACGAGCGTAAAAGGACTGTATGCTCGAGAAAACTCCAAATCGAAAATTGACTAAGGGAAATATACTTATAGGACAAATATATACAAGAAAATAATATATTTCCCTACATTATAAACATACTTATGCTTAGTAAGCTAATATTTTAAAAATTTCTTGCAATAAAAGAAAATATTCACATAAATGCAAGTCATACTAGGAAGACTACGTCACAGGATTGTGACGTCATCACGATGGCGGACTGAATTCCTTTAAGGTAATCAGATTCCGCTCTGCTAAGAGTTACGTCACAAAATAGTAACATCACAATGTTTTAATGTAGAAATGTCTCTCCTTCCATTATAACTTTAAGAGTTGTTCATTAATAAAGTAGGTGGAAAAATCTTTGATCCCTTAATGTAAGAACATAGAAAGAAAAACAAATACATAAATGCTCCCTGCTAATCATAATGCGGGAAGTAAGAGCAGCTCAAAAGCCGGTCTAGCCTTACACACAAAGTTACAATAGAAAATGTAGCAAACCTTTGAGAAATTTATTGTATACAGTAAATATCAGTACAACATATAAACATGGAAATGTAGGTTATTATAGAGATTAAGTGTGCATGTATATCCGATAGTGACAAATCTCGTATATAGCTACTGTGGGCGGATCCGCTGCCTCGTAGTGATGGGGTTAAGTCGAAAATTTACAATTCAAAAAAAAAAAAAAAAAAAAAAAAAAAAAAAAAAAAAAAAATGAAATATGAAAAACATAAAACTTATCTGCCTTCAGATACCCACAATATAAAGAGGAGTCCAAGACATAGATTTACATATAATATAGCATTTACATAATATGATATGGCGAGGGATTACCATATTCCCTTGAAAAAAAAACATCATGTTTTAGTCCCGTATCCAGACCTTATCTAAATTGGGGTAATGTGTATATTATAAGGACAGACATAAAATTTTCCTTATTGGTTAGGGTAGGTTAAGCAGTAAATTTTTCTATTTTGACAATATCTGATACAGCTTTAAGAAACAGGAATATGGTGTAATTATACATGTTATGAACGTTTCTGATGGCTTAAAGTAGCAAAAAATTACAGTTTTTGAACTAAGGGCCTTCAGACTCCAACCACCCTAAAAAGCACCAAGTTTACACAAAACAGCTATTAATATAAAGAAAACACAAGATATCATAACTACCTATAATCCTATCACATTCCTCAAATGGTTTTTGCTTCCCCGTGGTTCGCTACACTCAAAAAATTAACATTTCCTCACTGCTCCTCTGTTCGGGCAAGCAATGTATGGATGTGTTGCATATGCCAATCACGTGGGTCATTATTTTGAGAGTATTTCTTCATTTTCACATATGCAACAACAGCTATATACAGAGGAAAGCATTTTCAACACAATCAAATACCGAATTAGACGAAATTACACTTAATATCAAAATAGCTTGTACAGTACTTCCCTTTTGGAAACATTTGTGATGGTAGTCATGCTGGAACTGAAGGACAGTGGAAAAAGCAAATGGCTTTTGCAGAACAATATACAGGAGCTTGTCCATAAATATTTGGAAGATCTAAACTGTTTAAAAAGCCAACAGTGATTTTATCATTCAAAAACAGGGTTTTATTATAGTTACGGACAGGGATAACTTTTCTAGTAAAAACTAACTTTTCCCTAAAGAAAAACGCCTGTTTCCTTAGAAAAAGACGCTTATTTTTGTTGCAAATAAATACTTAATGTGACATACATACATACATACATACATATATCTATATCCGCCGATAATGAGGACCCACAGAGGGAACCCGGGGTTTTGGGTGGAGAAAACATACTGGGGGAAAAGGTATATAAGGAAAGTTGGCAAAAGTAAATGCAAACACATGCACAATAATGGACAATCAATCTCCCAAATGTAAACAAGAGATGTCTTGAACAATTCTGATGGTTTAAATGGGAAAATCCACTGTTTCTGAGTTACGGTAGTCGTTATTCCAAACACTAAAAAACACTATGTTCCAACAAAAACAGTTGCTAATATCAATGTAAAAAGTATATACTGTAACTGAACAAATTACTACCAATACCATAAACTACCGTCAGATAAAAATGGAACTTCAGAAAATTTAGAGCGGCACGCGGAAACGAGAATTTTATTATCTCACTTACGGGTTTAAAAGAACGTGCTAGTAATGATTTATTGAAATATGCCAATTAAAATCTTATTTTGGAAAATCATTCAAATAAAAATGGTTAGATTGGGTCGGGCACGTTAGGTCAGGGTAAGGTACATTAGGGTAGGGTAGGATGAGGGAAGTTAGAATGTATATACATAATTTTCAACCTCCTGAAGTTCAGGTTCAGATATTGGGTGGAAGGAATTGCCTTTCCATTGAGACCGCCTTAGTTTTCTTATTCACCATGTTGCTCTATTCTAATTTTTCCTCCTACAGAGTGAATTTAATGTAATTTCAACAGAATTGGAAGGAACGGTGTAAGGGTTAATAATCACCTGTAAGTAGGCCTAATAGGTTTGTATACGAATTTCGTGTTTACCATGCTAAGTTCTAGTTTTAACAAATGAATAGAAAGGAATACAATAGCAGACAAAAGTTCTATAAAACTGTCAAATATAGTTTGTATCTCACCAGAGCAGTAGTCCAGTCACCCATACCAAGCCTTATTCACTATGTCTTGACTGATCTCTTCCAGTTTGTCATCGGTACTATTATGACGAAAGCAACTTTTTTTGTTGCAATGAATCCTTCTAAATGAACGACGATACTCTAAATACGGAAATACTGAATGGCTGATGCACAAATGTATAATAAAGACTTATCATAAGGGGGAAATAAGGGGAAATCGTCTTCAATGGGTGCCAGACTGCCAGTGCCAAATGGTTGACCGTTGACTTTTTCCCACTGAAGAGCATAGTCTCCATATGAATAATAAAAGGGCTTAAATTTCTCTTTAAATCAAAATTATGGACTAAATATATTTTAAGGCACTAAAGTTTTAATTAAAACCAAATTATTCTACATGAATGATAATTTTATTGATTTAGTATTGTTCATTTCTTACCCTGAAAAATATTACTGGAACGATACAACAAATTCCAATGTTAGTATGTTATGTTACAGACTTTCAGTGAACCTTTGAGACTTTAAAATATTTGTATTTTATGATTATCACCCCCATTTGACGAGAAATTTATTATAAAACAATGGCCGGGTGTCACTGGACTGTTGCAAGGTTGGTGTGGGCTGTTATTGCTTGTTCACTTATCAAATAGTAAGTTTGTAAATGGATAATTTGGTTGTGATTTCACTTTCTTGGTAGTGATAGGGACTCGGTTTTATTGTTTTTTTTTTTTCATAATTCACCAGCGTATTTGGTATATAGTAAACATTAAAGCTTGATGATACACATAATTTATTTTGTAAGGGCAAATAGAATTGCAAATATTTTTGATAATAGTGTACCTTGTGAATTGCTATACGTATCACTAGGCCTATGCATAAGTATTACAGATGGGTTTTATTATAGTTACGGACGGGAAAACTTTCCTATTCAAAAACAGTTTTTCCTACAGAATAACATACGTTTCCGGTGAAGTTTTACTTACTGTCTGGGAATCCTTTCGAACAGAAAATATATTTTTTTTTTCTGTAGTAAGTAATGTGATTTAAATAAATTTGACCTTCATTTTAATTGCAAACAAACAGAACAAACAGTTCGGCTACCTTCATCACACAGAAATTAGTCAAATTGTCTGTTCTGTTTGGTTGCAATATAATAATGCTAAATTTGGTGAAATCACATTATCTATTACAGGGAAACATATTTTCTGTTCAAAATGTTTTACCTTATATATAGTGGTTATTGTTCCGCCATGGGCTCGCTGGAAAAATAAAAATATCAAGCTCCATATGTACTGGGAAGCAGTAATGTTGAGCTGCGCATGCTAACATAAGCAATGTTTTACCCTAAATCTAAAACTATTTGTTCTGGCGTAGGTTCGCTTCACTCGCTGAAAAATAAAAACGTCAAGCTCCGTATGTACTGGCAAGTGGTAATGTTGAGCTGCGCACGCTAACATCAATACTGTATAACTTTAATAATATACTGCATCAGCTAATCAGTTATTAAACTTGAAGTAAAAATAATGACTTACTTTATGATCGGGACTTCGAAGGCCTGTGTCTTCTAGCAACTGTTGCTGTACTGGAGGTGGCGGAGGGTAGAGTCGAAAGTGTTGATTACATCTTGGGTACCATGGTAATTTCCATGAAACTTTCCTGCGGCTTCTAAGTACGGATAACTACAACCAATACACGTTTGTATAGGAAGTTCCATAATAGAACACGAAAGGAATAGAATACGAACAAAGGTTTAACACAAACAGTGGTTTTACAGGGAAAGAGGCTTGGGAAGGGACTGATTCAAGCACTTGAAGAGATAAGGAAAGGCAGAGGGGAAATATCATACCCCCTGTGGAAACTTTCCGTATGTATGGGCATGTGATTGGTTAACGGAAATAAAATGGAGTCTACTAAGGATACTTGTTCAAAGCAAGTATTTATGTGATAACTGGGTGTGATAAGGTAAGAACAACAGGTATGGAGAAAAAAATAGTAAGTTAAAATGAAGAGAATGATAAATATATAATAGTAATAAATTGAAATGCCGTAATAAGGGAGAAAACGGTTGAAAGGGGTATGGAAACAAAGAGAATTATACAAGTAGGTATTGCATCAACAAATAAATAACAACGTTATTAGAGCGGTTAAGGCTCGTTGTATAGCCTACTTGAATAACTAAGGTAAAAAAATAATATGTCCACGTGGGTATTGTATAAACATACGGTATTAGAAGAATGATGGTTAGTATAAAACGCAATATGACGATGTTGGTATTGCATAAAAGAATGGGTGCATACGGTATTGGAAGGGTCAGATAAAGAAGAATACTTGATGTCGTGGGTAGAAATGAAGAGGGTTCATAAGAAAACAAGTAATTCTTGCATAAATCGTAATATGTACCTGTGGGTATTACAAAAAATGAAGGGTACATGCAGTAAAAGGGCTAGGTCAAGTAGAATACTTGAATGTCTCGGGTGAAAATACTTGAATGACGGGGGGAAAAATGGGGAGGGGTTTTAAGGAAACAAGTAATCCTATTGGTAAATATAAAGGAGGACGGGTTTATGCACAGCAGATTTAAAACTGGTATGTACATACGAACGAATGGGAGCAAATACAACCGACCTGTAGAATTACACAAATAAATGGAAAATATATCGTTAGTATAGAATATAGATACTTTGTGCAGTTTTCCATGGATTTATCATACGTCCAAGAACGTAATGTATAGAGCAGAAAAGGTTTGTTTTGCCATTATATACTGTTTCCCCTACCCAAAACCCCAAGTTCCTACTGGGGTCCCCCATTATTGGTGGATTTAGATATATATATATATATATATATATATATTACATTAAGTATTTATTTGCGACAAAAATAAATGTCATTTTCGAAGGAAACGGGCGTTTTTCTAGGGAAAAGTTTGTTTTTACTAGGAAAGGTTACCCTGACGGTAAGTACAGTAATACCACGTTTTCTTCGATAATGACACTGATTTTTACCGCAAATAAATACTTAGTGGAATATATATCTATATCTGCCAATAATGGGGGATCCCCCCAGTGGGAACTTGGGGTTTGGCTGGTCGAAACCATACTTGGAAAACAGTATATAATAGTAAAACAAACCTTTTCTTCTCTATGCATTATTTTCTTGGACGCATAACAAATCCATGGAAAACTGCACAAGTTATCTATTTCCTATATTCGTGGTATACTTTTCATTTGTTTGCTGACATTTTACGAAACGGTTGTATTCGCTCCCGTTCGTTTGTAGGTACATGCTTGTTAACCAGTTTTAAAACTTCTGCTCATTAACTCCACCCCCCCCCCTTTATTTTGACCCATAGGATTACTTGTTTTCTTATAAGCCCTACTCAATTTTACTTGCGACATTCAAGTATTTGATCCTTCTAATACCGTTTGTATGTATTCGTTGATGCAATACCCACGTGTACATATTTCTTTTTACTCAAGACATTCAAGTATACTACAAGACTTGACGCTCTTAATACCATTTGTATGTATTCGTTGATGCAATACCCACGTGTATATTCCTAATTTTCTCAAGTATAAAGTCGTTTCCTCCATTGTTACAACATTTCATTCATTCTTTCCTTCACTTTATCTTACTAATTGTTCGTCATTTCTGTTTTTTCCTGTTATTGCCGTATTACATTCAGTTTTCACACATCTAATACTTTCTCTGAACAAGTTTACTCTTCAAGTTTACTTTACAGACTCCATAGTGTTACACCGATGTTTCCAATAACCAATCACGTAACCATATGTATGTAAACATGTAGGGAGGTTATATTTCCCCCTTCCTTTGATATCTCTTCAAGTGATTTGCTTCAGTCCTTTCCAAATCCTTTTTGTGTGTCACCAAGTGTAATAAACCTTTCTAAAATCGCATAATGTCAAGCCACAAAAATTAGTGCCAAAGTGTCGTTCTTGGTTATCTTACAGGAAAGAAAAGCACCTTTGACTGCCCAATCATAAAGTAAGTCAATAACTTTTTTTTATTGAATTTTAGAGTCTGTGATTTTTAGATTTACAAAAAATTTTAGAAAAATTACCAAGAAATAAGAACCAATTTAAGGAGTTGCGCAGCTCAGCATGTAGGCTATCGCTTTCCAGTACATAGGAGCTTGATGTTTTTCTCTTTTCGCGATCGAAGCGAGCGCACGGCGAAGCAAGAACCATTAGTTATTCTGAAAGAAATATGCAGTGAATAATTATTTAAGAAATAGTAATCTATCATTCATGTTAGCGTGCGTAGCTCAACATTACTGCTTGTTAGTCCATACAGAGTTTGATGTTTTTATTTTTTTTCATGAGCGAAGTGAGCGCACGACAATGCAAGAACCATTAGATTTAGGGTAAAACATTTTGAACAGAAAATGTTTTCCTGTAGTAATTAATGTGATTTCACTGAATTTCATTTCAATTATACCAGTTTTAGTGAGTGTGTAGTGGGGAACAAAAGTGGTCCAACTGATTGTTCTGTTTGTTTGCAGTTGAAATAAAGGTCAATTTCAGTTAAATCACATTATTTACTACAGGAAAACATACTTTCTGTTCGATATGTTTCCCCGTCCGTAAATATAATATTACCTTAGATGTAGCTATGCTCTAATCCTACAGATTTAAACTGATAAGTGTTAACTGCCTTGAGAAATCCCCTGTTGACTTCGCTCATAACCTTTAAATTGTGCCTGGTATTATTATAGAAAAACACTTGACAAACTTTACTAATAAAAGAATTGGGTATATGTGGAAAAAATCCAATTTTCTTCAAAAATTACCTTTATTTCCCTCCCAAATAAATAGTTAATAAGATATACCTTGATATATCCTACGGTAATGTAAGCCACTCAGTAGGAACCAGGGGTCGGTAAATACCTGTAATGGTAAAACTAACCTTTTAAATATTAATTGTTCCTTAACCGAAATACAAACCACGCTATTTACAGAGGGGTTACCTTTTAGCGCAGCTGAAATGGAAAGCCATAAGAATTTAACGAGGGTGTATTACCCCCGCGCTAGTTAGCGGGGGGGGGGGGTAGGGGAGTGGTAGCTAGCTACCCCTCCCCCCCTCACACACAGATGAATGCTCACTTTCACTTTTGGCTCGGAATGTGACAGACGTCTCTGTCTTGGTCCTCTCTTGGCAGCCATTGTTTGTTTTGTCTTTACTTAATCGCTTACTTTTCATTTACTCAATATATATGTAAACATGTTTTCATGTTTGTATATATATTTGAGTATAGAATAAGTAAGTTTCCTTTTCAGAGTTGTGTGTGTAGTGTACGATATCTACGTGGAGTCCTCGGCAGTTAGGCCACCACGGCGTAATTTTATGGGTGGCGATCGAGTTTGACTTATGTCTTTCTCTCTCTCTCTCTTGAGGTCGTTCACCCTTTTACTACGTGTTACTACGCCCTTGTAGCTTCCTTTCCGTGTGGGGGGTTGCTACGCCGTACGTTTGTCTCAATTAGTTATGAATCTAATTGTAGTTGTTTTTTGTTTTTCAGCTTGTAGAACGATTCCTTTCGGGGTTTTCGTTCTTTCTTTAGTGTTCATTCATTTTTAAATTACACAATTACTTAGTTACATAATTATAATTGTTATAATTCTGTTTTGGTTACAGCTCTCCTTCCGTGAGTGTAAGTGGTTGTGAGGGCACGTGCCTGTTGTGTAATTCTTGTTTCCTTTCCCTCGGGATTCCTCTTCGGAGCCTTCCCGGGGGAATGAATATGTACTAATATTATTTGTTTTATTTTTTTACAGTTACCGATCTAGTTCGTTTCTGTAATATGGCAACGGTGTGAGCTGTCTTGTTGAGTCCTGGGGATTCGGCTGTTGCTGCCTCCCCCCTTGTATTTTCGTCAACTGGAAGTACTCCCGTGACGACGGACAGCTCTCCAGTTCATTTTAGAACTCTCAGGAGGCTTGCCTCCTTGGGCGGTTAACTTTACTTCCGAGGGAAGTTTTTCCTGTCCAGGCTTGAGTTTTTCCCCTTTTGGGGGGTTCTTCTCTTGCCTTTTTTTTTTTTCGTGCGACTATGCTCTTGGTGCTGAGCGGTCACACCTGCAGTTTCGCTCAAGGGGCTGGGCAACTGCAGGAGCTCCTCTTCGGAGGATTGCTCCTTTTAGGTCACTGGCTGACCAGTCTCTTCTACGAAGTGTTTCTCTTTCGTTAGCGAGAGAGTACACTCATAGAGACTCCTCTTCGGAGGTTTCTTCTGTTGCTGTTGGCCTCCCTCGCCGTAAGGCCCACTGTCCGCCTCGTCGTAAGGGCCTCTCATCTCCCTATAAGGGTGCTTGAGGCGCCTTTTTGAATCTCCGTTTGCAGCCTACAACTCCTTTTTCTCGATCTTCCGCCTTGGTGCAGATGGACAGCAGTCTGATCTCGTCTTCCGACGGGCAACGGTCTTCCCGACGGACAACGGTCTTCCCGACGGACAGCGGCCTTCCGACGGACATCAGTCTCCCGGCGGACAACGATCCCTTCGGGGCAAAGGGTTGCCTCCCACGGGGTTCTTCCCTTGCGTGTCAGGGTTTCCCTGCGCGCGCTTCTGCTGTGTTCTCTCCTGCTCCTGCTCAGTGTTAGCGCACAGGCGCTCTTCTGCTCATCAGCGCTCTCCTGTTCGTCAGCGCTTTCATGATGATCATCCCTGCTGTTCCTGTTGGTTCCTGTTACGCGCCCTGTGCGCCCACGTTCGCCCTCGCGATCTAGAACTTCGGTTCAGATCGGGGTCAAGGACTCTTCTTCTATGCGCAGGCTTCCACACGTAGCCTTCTGCTTGTCAGCGATCATCAGCTCGCCAGCGATCACCTGTCTCTCGGCGATCTCCGGATCGCCCGCGTGTGTTACAGCCGGCACGCCAACGTTCTCCAACACTTCTGAAGGAACATGGTTCGCCAGCTACTAGCTCACATGCGCATGCTAATCGCCATCGCGCGACCCTCAACTGCGGATGATGCTGATCGCCATCGCGCGACCCTCAACTGCGGATGCTGATCGCCATCGCGCGACCCTCAACTGCGGATGCTGATCGCCATCGCGCGACCCTCAACTGCGGATGCTGATCGCCATCGCGCGACCCTCAACTGCGCATGCTGATCGCCATCGCGCGACCCTGGCATGCTGATCACCATCGCGCGACCCTGCGCATGCTGATCACCATCGCGCAATCGCCCTCCTGCACATGCTGCTCGCGATCGCTCACCTTCGCATACTGCTCGCCATCGCTCACCTGCGCATGCTGCTCGACCATCGCGTCGGCATAATACAACGCGCCATCGCCAACCTGCGCGTTAGCGCTCACCAGCACACCACCGATCGCTTGTTGATCCATATCGCCAGCGGTATTCCTCGCCCACGCAGCAGCGCGTTTCCTCGCCATCGCGCTAACGCTTGCGTTCGCCGCCTCGGACTCACGCTCATCCACCTGCCCACCCTCACGACCGCTCGCCTGCGCGCCCACGCGACCGCTCGCCCGCGCGACCGCTCGCCCGCGCGACCGCTCGCCCGCGCGACCGCTCGCCCGCGCGACCGCTCGCCCGCGCGACCGCTCGCCTGTGCGCCCGCGCGCCCGCGCGCCCACACGCCCACGTGCCTGCACGTCTACGCTCATGCGCGTCCGCGCCCATGCTCTCCAATGTTCGCCCACGTGCGAACCAACGGTTTTCCATCGCGCGGACGGATGGTGTTCCGTCGCGCGAACCTACAGTGTTTCTTCGCACAAACGTCGGCTTATTTCTTGCAGTATCCATTGCTCGTCTATGGGTTATCGCTCGCCGACCACCAGCTCTCGCCCTTCCTACCACGCTCGCCCTCCTTCTGCGCTCCTTCGCTCACCTTCGTTTGCGTTACCGCGCATGGGCGCATCCACGTTAGCCCACGCGAAAATCTTTGAATTACCGTCGCGCGAGCTCCAGGGCGATTGCGACCACGATTCCCAATGGGGTTTTCGCAGCATGGCCAGCCTGGCGAGTTCTTCTGGAGCGTATTTCCAGAACACGGCCTCACCCCGTAAACGCAGAGCATGGCACTTGCAAGATTAGGAGAAACTTAAGGGAGATCTGAGCAACACTCCTCTTTCCTGAACCTGGGTTAGCCCTTCCCCGTCATTCCCTGGAAGGATTTTTGGCGGGGGGGCTTTCCGTTCGAGATTTCTCCATCGGACAAGGGGTGACTGCTTACCCCTTCCTCTGGGAGCTTACCAGGTTCTTACCTTCCTCGGTTACGGCCCGAGGTTTGGTTCAAAGAAGCTACAGGAAGATCATGGGTACTTTCCTCCTTTCGAGCTCAGGCACCTTGGCCTTTCGTCGTTAAGTATCTAACTTGCGGACAAGCTCGATGTTGTACCATCTGGACGCGCTGACTGAGGGCTTCCTTCGGGTGTCTCATCTGTGGAGGTCGACGACCTCAGACACCCTTCCATCCTTGAGAAGAGTTTGTTTGTGCCCAAGGACAGAGACTTTGACAGCGGCTGTGCGGAGGAAATCGACTTCCGTTTTCACTCCTCCAAGGCGCTTTCTTCCAGACTCTGCAGGGCTCCAGCGCCCTTTTCTTTCAACCACGTCGGCCTAAGTTATCGGCTACGACAACTGGGACAAGGTGTCCAATTGCAGTTTCCTCCTGTCAGGAACAGATGGCACGGGAGACTCTCCCGGGGGGGCATAGTCCTAAGGAGTTCACGAACTCTAGGATTGCAGGTTTTTCGCTGGGAGGATGCTTAAGGTTACTCATCCGAATGACAGCTTCCCGATGCCCATTCCCGCACAATCTCTGTGATCAGCCAAGGATATCGCGCCTGCCGTCTCTGTCAGCGAATTCAGTGTCTCTGAACCTCTATGCCATAGCGTCAGCAGAGTTGCCCGGTTGGGCAGAATGATCCATACCTTAGGCGAAGGTCTTCCTTAGGATCATCGACGGCTTCACCCCCGGCCTCCTCAGTCGATCCTTTCTTGTAGGAAGGATCTGAGAGGGGATGTCCGTAGTCGACCTCTCAGCCCTGATCAAGTTTGTCGAACAAACTTCGGCCAGCGTAGACCAGCAGAATCGATCAGACTGGTAACGAGGCGACAGGACTCCTTAAACCCTGGATCGGAAGGACGGGTACTTTCAGTTTCCATTCCATCCATCTTCCAGGGTGCTCGTCGAATTCAGCCTAGACTGCAAGTATTCCTGCTTATGATGCAGTGTGGCTATCCCGCCGTGGCATAGCAGGTTTGTTTCCCCAGAGAACTCTCCCTGCCTTCCTCTTGGCCACTCAGGTGCAGGCTTCCGCCTCCTCTGCTGTTTGGAGGGCTGGTCAACTCCGGTAGGCTCGGGTTCGACCTTCTTCAGCGCCGGGACAAGCTTCCGGATGCTTACCATGAGTGTGGGCTCATGGTATTTTGCTTGGAGCCTTCTCTTCCTCTGCCTCAACATCTGGAGTATCTGGCCATGATATTGAGTCAACGGCCTTACCACGTTGGAAACCCCGCTTCTCGTCCGTCCAGCGAGGTTAAGCAACGTCGGTACTTGGATGGGTGACCACCTGGGGACGCCAGATTCTGTTACCACATCCTCCGAGCCTTCCTTTCGGTTGACTGTGGCAAGACTGAGGAGAGTCGCAGTACCTGTTCTCAGTCAAGCAGAGCTTTCAGCCCTACCTTGGAATTTTTCCTAGTTCTCCTTTCCTCATTGACCCGTCTATAGTCCGAACGGTCGCCTCAGGATAAGTTCCATATGGGGCGATCCAAGTTCCGGTGGCTTCAGGCAATGTTTAACCGGACTTCCTGGCCCCTATGGGACCAGCGGAACTATTAGACCTGCAATGGGTGTTGACCTATGGAGCCTCTTGATGGTAGTGGATATTCTCGTCCTTTCCCCACATTCTTGATGCTGTTCTCGGACTCGTCAAAGGAAAGGGGGGGGGGGGCATGTTCCGGTCCAGGCCTATGGTCAAGACCTGAAGGATACCTCTCCATCATTCAGGCAGACTTAGGGGCCTTAGTCTGGCCCCTCTACAGATCCTACAGATCCTGCCGAGTCGCCCCGTGCGCGTCGACTTCATGATTCTGGCGTATTCTAACCAGCTGGGGACGCATTTTCACACCTTCACATCTTGCAGTAGAGATACCGGGATGATTGAGATTCTCTCAATACCACCATCGGCTCTCTCATTCCAGGCAGGGGAATGTTCTCTCAGACTATCCGAGCAGAGCCTCGTAGAGAGAGTGTACCTGGGGGTCTTTGACCTTGGGTAACCAGCAAGTACTGGTCTGGGGGACCTGATCGCGACAGCTTGGAACCTCAAGCTTCCGCTATTCTTCCCCCCAGTCTCAGACCCCGAGACTCTGGCAAGATGCATTCTGGTGATGGTGGGACAACTTCGACGCCTGCGTCTTCCCTCCTTTTTGTCTGTGGACAATGGGTCTCAACAAGACCAGGTTGTCTGTCAACCTTTCAATGGGAGAGCTCCACTGGGACTATGCGCAGAACGGTTTCTGGACCCTCTGCTTCCCCTGACGGAACTCCCGGGAGAGCTTCTCTCACGGCGCAGACTACTCAAGCAACCACACTGCGACATCTCTCCCGAACCGGGGCGTCGCTTCGGCTTCATGCCTGGAGACACTACGCCTCCTCCTCAAGAAGAGACAACCCGCTACAGTCGCGGTACGGAGGTCGCGTCATCTGCGATAGTCATCCACAGGGGTCTCCCAGGCAAAGTGAAGAGTCTAAGGCGGTTGGTGCCGTGGGAGATATGCCTCTTCCCTTGAGGCCTCTTCTCCAGCAATAACCGTCTTATTGCCTTTCGGCGGGAGGAAAATCCTTTCCGCTCTCGGCAATGAAGCCTGTCGCTCAGCCTTTCCCTGACCTTCTGGCTTAAAGGAATAACTTTTTCCTGTCCGCTGGATCTATCCTCGCTCATGCGAAGCTACGATCGTCCCTGCCCTAGTCGGAGGAAGACCTCCAACTTGGAGCATGGCTCGGACTTTTAGTCCTTTAAGAGATCTTCTCAAGACCCTTTACGACAGGCCTCGGATTGTATTCCGCCTTGGGTCTCCTGCTCACTCTGGCCACGGCCAGTGTGTAAGCAATCTTCTTGGTCTCTTACGACTCCCCCCTTTCTAAGGAAGAGGGGAAGGCAACATTCAGGCTCGCTCCTGAGTTGTTGGCTAGACTCAGAATCTGGGGGTCCCGGCCCTTCGGTCCGATTCATTCAAGATTTCGAGTCTCCATTCTGTATCTGATGTCCCAAGACCTTCTCTTTCTTGCCAGTAAAGAAATCGAGAGGTTAGCGCTGGGAACAGCTGCAGTTTGTCCTCAGTTGCAGCCGATTTGGGAGCACAAGGAGGACATGGGGGAGAGTCACCAGTATACCTCTTCAGCCCGGACTCAAGGACATTCATCTCGACCTGTCTCCAGACCCTCCCCCGTCACGTCGCCCTACAGCACGATGTTGGATACATCGCAACGTCCCTCGCCTTCGAGTAATACTACTCTGTGACGCAGGTGCTACAAGCTGGAGTCTGGAAGCGGCTAATGACCTTCGCAGCCCGCTTCCTGCAGGGCGTGACCCACAGGAGTCTCGATACGTTTTCTATCGCTCTGTGGTGGCTACACAACAGCTGGTCTAACCTCAGGCTCCTTTTTGGACAGGTAGCAGAAGGTTGAGGGCATTGTTATCAGGTTTTAGTCTGCATGAACGAAAGAAGTATGTCTGGCCCTTACTTCTTTCTTCATCATCCCCTCTACGGGGAAGCAGCATCTTGGTCTCTGCATAGCTGACCTCGAACCTCTGCAGGTAAACCATGCTTCCTTGTGTTCCGAGTATTGAGTCAATACTGTCGCGTCCCCCATACCCTGACGAGGTGGTATTGGGAACGTCCTAACCCAGAGTTCCTTGTGGAACTCCAGGTCAACTGCCTAGGACGGGTCACACATCTTCCTTCACACACAAGCTTACGTAGGCCACATGGTTCCTTGCGGAGCAAGGAACTTGTGAGGTGCAGGGACTCCTTTTCTGGAGTGCGACTCACTCGGATTCTGAGTCCCCGGGTAAAGCCAAAGCCAGTATGGCTGGGGACTTTCCACCCTACCTAAGGGGTAAGTCACCCTCTGTAAATAGCGTGGTTTGTATTTCGGTTACGGAACAAATGACAAATTCGAAGATAATTTGTATTTTTCCTAACCATACAAACCTTAGCAATTTACACATATTTGCCCGCCAGCCCTGTCCCCCAAGACAAGTCCTACCTCTAAGTGAAAGTGAGCATTCATCTGTGTGTGAGTGGGGGGAGGGGTAGCTAGCTACCACTCCCCTACCCCCCCCGCTAACTAGCGCGGGGGTAATACACCCTCGTTAAATTCTAATGGCTCGCCATTTCAGCTGCGCTAAAAGGTAACCCCTCTGTAAATAGCTAAGGTTTGTATGGTTAGGAAAAATACAAATTATCTTCGAATTTGTCATACTTAGCCGGTGAATATATACTGTAAATAGCTGACGTCTCCGACGGCCCGACAGATTCCAAAAACTCGCGAGCGATCGCCATGAAGGTTGCGGGTGTGCCCACCAGCGCCGACTATCGGCCAGATACCGCATATACTTCTCAACCACTCCAGTTCTTCTCTGTCGGTGTCACCGACAACATTGGTTCCGCTCGCTCTAGACCTCGAGTTTTCTACCGAATTGGTGAAGTACTTTGTTTTGGTTGTTTTATTGGCTTTCGCTGTGTTGGTGTGTTTCTTCAATAAAACTCTTGAAACCTTTTTTTGCTTTTGTTTTTTTGTTGATGAACTTGGCTTTACTTTGGATTTTCTCTGGTTGTTCATAATGGCTGACCCTTCTCCTGTATATCGCAAATGTGCGAGAGATTGTAACAAACGTCTTCCCAAAGCCTCTATCGACCCTCATACTGTTTGTTCTAATTGCCGGGGTAAATCCTGCCAATTAGGAGATCGGTGTGAGGAGTGCGTGGTTTTGTCGGAATTCGAGTGGTTAGAGTATGAAAAATATACTCATAAGCTCGAAAGAGATAGGGTGAGGAGAAGCTCATCTATATCTTTAGAATTTTCCTCCTCCCATGCCCCTGAACCTAATCCTTCCCCTGTGGTGGTAGTTTCTGAACCCCCTATTAGCACTCATGAACCTTCAATGCGCGATATGTTTTTAGCGATTCAAGCATTAGGTGAAAAGGTTGAAACCTTAGCCTCGGACAGGAACCAGCTTATGTCCGATGTCAAGTTGTTAAAGTGTCAAAGTGCTAAAGTAGAAAATCAAAGTGGTAAAGTTGAAAGTGTGCAAAATGTGTTTAGTGTTGCGACCGAGGGTTCGTCTGTTCGTGCTTGTCGCTCCCCTAGTCCGAGACCTCTTTCAGGCTCCCCTGCACCAGGGAGAAGGAATGTCGTAGGACTTAAGGGAGCGAGAGGTGTAAACCGACGTACAGACGTTCCCCCTTTGGTATCAGACGTTTCTCATCAAGAACGTCCTTACCATAAGACGGGGGAGACTAAGTTCTCCTCGTCTTCCGACGACTTGTCGCATAAGAAACCTTGACGTAAGGTTTCTAGACCCTTAAAGCACAAGTCAGTCCCTTCAGGACAGGTCCAGCGTCCTGGCTGTAGCCATTGGGGCAGCTCTGACCACTTGAAGTCATCGGATGGCTGTTCGCCTGTTAAGCGAGAACGCAACACGGAGTCCGAGGGTCTCGGTAGGTGCGATGATTCGCATGCACAGACGTTACCGACGTCACGGCCCGTTCCGACTCCCGTTGACCCGAAGTGGGTTGTCCTGCGGGACATGCAGTCTAAACTTTCCTCCTTAATGGAAGATTACGAGCATGAACAGGTTCGCAATGATCCTTTGCTTGCGGTTCGCCAGTACGATAAGCGTGACTCTGGCCTTCAGCCGCCTAAACGAGCGTTTTCTCGTCCTTATGATGTTAGCGCTAATGTTTCTACAGTAGTGCTTTTAAACGCGATTCTGATCGTGTTCCTCGTCATTCACGTCAGTCACGTGACGTGAAACCCCCTTTGCCGCAGTCTCGAGCTGACGTTCAGCAGCTGTAACCGCAGCCTCGCACTGACGTTCGTCGACCGACTCCGTTGCCCCGACGTGACGTTGAGCGTCTGTCACCGCAGTCGGAGGTTGTTTTTCCTGCTCAGACCCTGCAGTCAATGCAGTCTCGACGTGATGTCGAACGGCAATCAACTCAGGCTGTTGTTGTTTGTCAGTCACAAGACTTTCAGTCTTTGCAGCCGCGGCGTGACGTCGTTTCCTCAGCTGTTGCTGCTGCTCCGTCGCATGTTGACATAGCCTGTCAAGCGTTGCCTCCTCGACATGTCTCTCCGTATCGCGAGACTCGGCAGTTGTCGGACGAAGTTCCGTCGGATGAGGAAGTCGTTGATCCCCTTCCAACTGATATTCCTTTGGGGACTTTTTCAGATGGAGAGGAGCCTAAAGTTGCTCAGCCCTCTCTTGATTTTAAGAAGATCATGCTTATTTTTAAGGAACTTTTTCCTGATCATTTTGTGTCTGCTGCTCCTTGTTCGCCACCATCAGAGTTCACGCTGGGCCTAGCTGCTTCGACTCCGTTGTTCACAAAGTTAGTGCTCTCTCGCTCTTCTAAGAGAGCTTTGCGTTTATTAGGCGACTGGTTAATGACCAGGAGGAGTTTGGGGAAGTCAGCTTTTGCTTTTCCCCCTTTTAAACTGGCTTCTCGCGCGAGCGTCTGGTATGACACGGGAGAAGTTCTCGGCTTGGGAGTACCTGCCTCTGCCCAGGGAGACTTCTCAAGCCTCGTAGACTCTCCTCGTCGTCTGGCCATGAGACGCTCGAAGGTTTGCTGGTCCTCTTCAGACCTAGATCATCTCCTCAAAGGAGTTTATCGGGCCTTTGAAGTTTTCAACTTTTGGGATTGGTCGCTGGGAGCCTTGAGCAGGAAGATCTCCTCAGCAGACCGTGATGTCTCTCTGCAAATTATGTCCTGCATGGACAAGGCTATCCGAGATGGCTCTAATGAACTCGCTGCTACTTTTACGGCAGGAGTTCTTAAGAAGAGGGAGACTCTTTGTTCTTTCCTGTCTGCAGGTGTCACTCCTTGTCAAAGGTCAGAACTGCTCTTTGCGCCTTTGTCTTCTGCCCTGTTCCCGCAGCAGTTGATTAAGGATATCGCAGCGTCTCTAGTGCAGAAGGATACTCATGATTTGATGGCCACGTCTGCGCGTAAGGCTGTACCTTCGTCCTCTTATGTCGTCAGACCTAAATTTGATACTCCAGCGACAAGGTTTATCCCTCCCTTTCGTGGCAGAGCTCCCAGTAAGGGAGGCTCTCGTGCCGATAGTAAGAGAGGTAAGAGGAGAGGATCTAAGTCCTCCCGTGGCAGAGTCTGACTGCCCACGTCCTCAGACAGCAGTAGGGGCCAGATTGACCAACTTCTGGCAGGCCTGGGAGAAGAGGGGTGCAGACCGAGAGTCTGTTTTGTTGCTAAAGGAGGGTTACAAAATACCTTTTGTACGGAGACCTCCTCTAGTAAAAGATCCGATAGACCTCTCTCCCAGGTATCGAGAGGAGTCGAAGAGACAGGCATTACATCTGCAGGTGTCTCAGTTGCTAGAGAAGGGGGCGGTGGTGAAAGTCTCGGACCTTCAATCACCGGGGTTTTACAACCGTCTCTTCCTAGTTCCAAAGCATACAGGAGGTTGGAGGCCGGTGCTGGATGTCAGTGCTCTCAACGTGTTTGTTGTCAAAACAAAGTTTACGATGGAGACCACCTAATCCGTTCTAGCAGCAGTCAGAGAGGGAGACTGGATGGTCTCTCTCGACTTGCAGGATGCGTACTTCCACATTCCTATACACCCAGATTCTCAGCCATATCTAAGGTTTGTATACAGGAATGTGGTGTACTAATTCCGAGCACTGTGCTTCGGCCTCAGCCCTGCTCCTCTTGTTTTTACGAGGCTCATGAGAAATGTAGCAAAATTCCTACATTTGTCGGGGATCAGAGCCTCCCTGTACCTGGACGACTGGTTACTCAGAGCGTCGTCCCGTCATCGCTGTCTGCAGGACCTACAGTGGACGTTGGATCTTGCAAAGGAGTTGGGCCTATTGGTGAACATAGAGAAGTCTCAGCTGACTCCCTCCCAAACGATTCTCTATTTGGGGATGGAGATACAGAGTCTAGCTTTTCGGGCTTTTCCGTCTGCCAACAGGATAGAGCAAGCTTTACTCAAAGTCCGTCTCATGCTAGAGAAAGACCATTGCTCTGTGAGAAGCTGGATGAGCATCCTAGGGACGCTTTCATCCCTAGAACAGTTTATCTCTCTAGGGAGACTTCACCTACGCCCTCTCCAGTTCCATTTAGACTCCCATTGGAACAAGGAGAAAACTTTGGAGGCGGTCTCGATCACGATCTCCGAGCCAGTCAAGACTTGCCTGAACTGGTGGGACAGCAATATAAGACTTCGAGAAGGTCTGTCTCTGGCAGTCAAGAACCCAAACCATGTGTTATTTTCAGACACGTCGGATTTGGGTTGGGGGGCGACTCTGGACAGTCTGGAATGCTCGGGTCTTTGGACGGCAGACCAAAGGAGGCTTCACATCAACTGCAAGGAGCTGTTGGCAGTCCATTTAGCATTGACGAGTTTCGAGAGTCTGCTTCGAAACAAGGTGGTAGAAGTGAATGCGGACAATACCACGGCCTTGGCTTACATCTCCAAGCAAGGAGGCACTCACTCCCACGCTCTTTTCGTCATCGCAAGGGACCTTCTCATCTGGTCAAAAGATCGAGGCATCTCACTATTGACGAGGTTCGTCCAAGGGAAGTTGAACGTCTTGGCGAACTGTCTCAGTCGGAGAGGTCAGGTGATCCCTACAGAGTGGACCCTCCACAAGGATGTGTGCAAGAGTCTTTGGATGACTTGGGGTCAACCCACCATCGATCTCTTCGCGACCTCGGTGACCAAAAGGCTCCCGACTTATTGCTCTTCAGTCCCAAATCCAGAGGCGGCCCACATAGATGCCTTTCTGTTGGACTGGTCTCACCTGGACGCTTACGCATTTCCACCGTTCAAGATCCTCAACAAGGTGTTGCAGAAGTTCGCCTCTCACGAAGGGACAAGGTTGACGTTGGTTGCTCCCCTCTGGCCCGCGAGAGAGTGGTTCACAGAGGTACTTCTATGGCTGGTAGACGTTCCAAGGAGTCTACCTTTACAGATGGATCTCTTACGGCAGCCTCACGTAAAGAGACTTCATCAAAGCCTCCCCGCGCTTCGTCTGACTGCCTTCAGACTATCGAAAGACTCTCAAGAGCTCGAGGATTTTCGAAGGAGGCAGCCAGAGCGATCGCGAGGGCTAGGAGATCCTCTACAATCAAGATCTACCAGTCGAAGTGGGAGGTATTTAGAGATTGGTGCAAGTCCTCCTCTATTTCCTCCTCCAGTACCTCTGTAGCGCAAATTGAGGATTTTCTCCTGTATCTGAGAAACGGTCGCTCCCTCTCTGCTTCCACCATTAAAGGCTACAGAAGCATGTTGGCTTCTGTTTTCAGGCATAGAGGCTTGGATCTTTCAAATAACAAAGATCTCCAAGACCTCCTTAAGTCTTTCGAGACCTGTAAGGAGCGTCGTATTTCAACTCCTGCTTGGAACTTAGACGTGGTCCTACAGTTCCTAATGTCAGACAGGTTTGAGCCTTTAAATTCAGCCTCCCTGAAGGATCTTACCCTCAAGACACTTTTTTTGGTGAGCTTGGCTTCGGCTAAAAGGGTCAGTGAGATCCATGCTTTTAGTAAGAACATCGGCTTCTCGACGAATAAAGCTATATGTTCTCTTCAACTTGGTTTTTTGGCCAAGAACGAACTTCCGTCTCGTCCTTGGCCTAAATCTTTTGAAATACCTAGTCTTTCAGAGATCGTAGGTAATGAAGTTGAAAGAGTGCTGTGCCCCGTTAGAGCTCTTAAGTTTTACTTGTCTAGAACTAAACCAATACGAGGTTGTTCTGAGGCTTTATGGTGCTCCGTTAAGAAGCCCTCATTGCCCATGTCTAAGAATGCGTTATCTTACTTTGTTAGACTTTTAATCCAGGAGGCACATTCTCATTTAAGTGAGAAGGATCGTAGTTTGCTTAAGGTCAAGACTCACGACGTGAGAGCAATAGCGACTTTGGTGGCTTTTAATCAAAATAGATCCCTTCGAAGTATTATGGACGCGACCTTTTGGAGGAGCAAGTCAGTGTTCGCTTCATTTTATTTAAAAGACGTCCAGACTCTTTATGAGGACTGCTACACACTGGGTCCATTCGTTGCAGCGAGTGCAGTAGTGGGTGAGGGTTCTACCACTACATTCCCTTAATCCCAATATCCTTTTAATCTTCTCTTGAAATGTTTTTAATCTTGTCTTGGGTTGTACGGAAGACTAGGAAGTCTTTCGCAATCTTTTTGGTTTGGCGGGTAGTCAAATGTTGTTTCTTGAGAGCGCCCAGATTAAGGGTTTTGATGAGGTCCTGTTATAGGGGTGTTCGCCCTGGATATAACAGCTCCTGGGAGTCTTTCAGCATCCTAAGAGGATGGCTGGGCTTCATGAGGAAAGCGGACTAATGAGGCAGAGTAATCATCAGAGTCAGCTTCTTTACCAGGTACCTATACTTAAGTTGGTTTTTTATGAAATATTTGTCAAAAAACTCTAAAGCATATACGCCTTTATTGTATTAATACTGGTCTCTACCCACCACCATGGGTGTGAATCAGCTATTTATATATTCACCGGCTAAGTTTAATATTTAAAAATGATATTTTCATTATAAAATAAATTTTTGAATATACTTACCCGGTGAATATATAATATTAAAGGCCCTCCCTTCCTCCCCGATAGAGACCCAGCGGACTGAGAAGAACTGGAGTGGTTGAGAAGTATATGCGGTATCTGGCCGATAGTCGGCGCTGGTGGGCACACCCGCAACCTTCATGGCGATCGCTCGCGAGTTTTTGGAATCTGTCGGGCCGTCGGAGACGTCAGCTATTTATATATTCACCGGGGAAGTATATTCAAAAATTTATTTTATAATGAAAATATCATTTTTCTTCTCTATACATTATTGTGTGGGATGCCTAATAAATCTACAAAAAATTGCTCAATATATTAGGACTGGGAAGGTTTGTGACCTGGGAAGAGGGTTGGGTAGGGGGCCCTCTACCACCCCAGCTAGGGGGGGTGACCTGGGAATTATGAGGTTAGGTTAGATGTGTTTGTTAGGTTCTATACCCTTTAATAAATCTCAAAAGTGTTAAATAATCACTTTTTATCCTGGTTTTTGTATTTTTGCGCACCCAAATCCCAGGTTCCCACCTGTGCCATTAGGGAAAGGGGTGGGTCCATAATGGTAGAATGGCTTATTTGCAGTGGAAATAAAAGTCACATTCGTTGAAGCACATAATTTTCTCTAGTTGAATTTTTTTTTTTCTCTTAGAAATGTTGTCCCGTGTTTTTTTTATAAATTTACCTCGTACCCTTCTTAATCAAGTCTTGTCATCTCCCAGTAAGGCAATACAGTATACAGTAGTTGGTTTTTCACTTCTTTATTATTATAGTTAAGGATGGGAAAAGCCTACTAAAATACAGGTGTTTCCTATAGAAATACGCTCGTTTTCGTGGAAAATGAGACTTATTTTCAATGCAAATAAATACATAGTGAAATATATATTCATATATCTATATCCATTGATAATGAGGGACCCCCAGTGGGAACCTGGTGTTTTAGGTGGGAAAAACATACTGGGAAAACAGTATATAATGGTAAAACAAATCTTTTCTTCTCTATACATTATTTTCTTGGACACATAATAAATCCTTGGAAAATTGCACAATTTATCTATATCCTATGCTACTGGTATATTTTTCATTTGTTCCGTAACTGAAATACAAACCACGCTATTTAATATGGGTTTGTTCCGTAACCGAAATACAAACCACACTATTTACATAGGGTTTACCTTTTAGCGTAGCTGAAATGGCGAGCCATTAGAATTTAACGAGGGTGTATTACCCCCGCGCTAGTTAGCAGGGGGGTAGGGGAGTGGTAGCTAGCTACCCCTCCCCCCCTCACACACCGGTGAACTGCTTCACTTCACTTTTGGCTCGGACGATAGACAAACGTGTCTGTCTTCGTCCTCGCTTGGCAGCCATTATTTGTTTTGTCTTTAGTTAATCACTTACTTTTCTTTTACTCAATATATATGTAAACATTTTTTCATGTTTATGTATATATTTGAGTATAGAAATCAGTAAGTTTCTTTTTCAGAGTTGTGTGTAGTGTACGATATCTCCGTGGAGCCCTCGGCAGTTAGGCCACCATGGTGTAATTTCATGGGTCGCGATCGAGTTTGACTTCGGTCTCTCTCTCTCTCTCTCTTGAGGTCGTTCACCCTTTTACTACGTGACTTTTACTACGCCTTAGTAGCTTAATTCTCGTGTGGGGGGGTTGCTACGCCGTACGTTTTGTTTCAATTAGTTTATGAATCTAATTGTATGTGTTGATTTTTCAGCTTTGTAGAACGATTCCTTTCGGGGTTTTCGTTCTTTCTTTAGTGTTCATTCATTTTTAAATTACATAATTACATAGTTACATAATTATAATTGTTATAATTCTGAGTTACATAATTATAATTGTTATAATTCTGTGTTGGTTACAGCTCTCCTTCCGTGAGTGTAAGTGGTTGTGGGGGCACGTGCCTGTTGTGTAATTCTTGTGTTCCTTTCCCTCGGGATTCCTCTTCGGAACCTTCCAGGGGGAATGAATGTTAACTAATGATTTTTGTTTTATTTTTCACAGTTACCGATCTAGTTCGTTTCTGTAATGTGACAACGGAGTGAGCTGTCTTGTTGAGGCCTGGGGATTCGGCTGTTGCTGCCTCCCCTATAGATCTTCGTCAGGGGCGTGTCTCCTTCTCCTGGAAGTACTCCCGTGATGATTGACAGCTCTCCAGTTCATTTTAGAACACTCAGGAGGCTCGCCTCCTTGGGTGGGTAACTTTCCTTCCGAGGGAAGTTTTCCTGTCCAGGCTTGAGTTTTTCCCCTTTGGGGGGTTCTTCTCTTGCCTTTTCAAGGGGCTGGGCAACTGCAGGAGCCCCTCTTCGGAGGATTGCTCTTTTTAGGTCACTGGCTGACCCGTCTCTTCTACGAAGTGTTTCTCTTTCGTTCGCGAGAGAGTACACTCATAGAGACTCCTCTTCGGAGGACTCTTCTGCTGCTGTTGCGGTTGGCCGCCTTCGCCGTAAGGCTCACCGTCCGCTACGTCGTAAGGGCCTCCCATCTCCCTATAAGGGTGCTAAGAGGCGCCTTTTTGAATCTCCGTATGCAGCCTACATCTCCTTCTTCTTGATCTTCCGCCCCTGGTGCAGATGGACAGCAGTCTGACCTCGTCTTCCGACGGGCAACGGTCTTCCGACGGACAGCGGTCTTCCGACAGACATCAGTCTCCTGACGGACAACGATCCCTTCAAGGCAAATGGTTGCCTCCCACGGGGATGCTTCCCTTGCGTGTCAGGGTTCCCCTGCGCGCCCTTCTGCAGTGTTCTCTCCTGCTCAGTTTTAGCGCACAGGCTCTCTCCTGCTCAGTGTTAGCGCACAGGCGCTCTCCTGCTCATCAGCGCTTTCCTGATCGCTACCGCTCTCCTGTTCGCCAGCGCTCTCCTGTTCGCCAGCGCTCTCCTGTTCGCCAGCGCTCTCCTGTTCGCCAGCGCTCTCCTGTTCGTCAGCACTCTCCTGATGATCGTCTCTGCTGTTCCTGTTGGTTCCTGTTACGCGCCCTGTGCGCCCACGTTCGCCCTCGCGATCTAGAACTTCGGTTTAGGTCTTGGACAAGGACTCTTCTACGCACAGGATTCCATGCGTTGCCTTCTGCTCGCCAGCGATCACCAGCTCGCCAGCGACCACAGACGCGTCAACGTTCGCCTGCTCGTCAGCGATCTCCTACGCGTCAACGATCGCCATCGATCTGCCACGCGTGTCAGTTCCCCTGGACACCATCTGTAGCGATCTAGCGCTCGCCTGCTGTGGACCACGATATCCGGTAGCTTAGTCTTGCCGTAGATCTTCCTCCTGCTTGCCAGCGTTCACCTTTACTTCTGTCCTTCTGTGCGCCAGCTTTCTTCAATCGCCAGCGCACATCGGCGCGCCCTTTTCTGCCACGCACCAATGGGCGCCAACGTTTTTTTCTGATCGTCCAGGATCGCCTGATTAACAACTTGCTTCAGCGCTCACCTTCCTGATGCACCTGCGCGCCTTCTGTTAGCGCGATGCGCGCTAACCATCCCTAGTCTCTCACGCGTTAGCGATCGCATACGCGCCCGCGCGATTCTTCGCCTGCGCGCTAGCGTTTTGTTAACGCACCACCGCTCGCCAACGCGCCGTCGCTTGCCGACGCGCCATCGCTAGCCAACGCGCCTTCACTCGTCTACGGGCCATCGCTCGCCAGAACGCGCCATCGCTCGCCAGAACGCGCCATCGCTCGTCAGCGCGCCATCGTCTGCCTACGCGCCATTGGTCTCCCGACCGCTGGTGCTCACCCGCGCGCCCACGTGCCTGCGCGTCCACACGCCCACGTGCCCGCGCGCCTACGCTCCAATGTTCGCCCGCGCGCGAACCAACGGTATTCTGTCGCGCGGACCGACGGTGTTCCGTCGCGCGGACCGACGGTGTTCCGTCGCGCGGACCGACGGTGTTCCGTCGCGCGGACCGACGGTGTTCCGTCGCGCGGACTGACGGTGTTCCGTCGCGCGGACCGACGGTGTTCCGTCGCGCGGACCGACGGTGTTCCGTCGCGCGGACCGACGGTGTTCCGTCGCGCGGACCGACGGTGTTCCGTCGCGCGGACCGACGGTGTTCCGTCGCGCGGACCGACGGTGTTCCGTCGCGCGGACCGACGGTGTACCGTCGCGCGGACCGACGGTGTTCCGTCGCGCGGACCGACGGTGTTCCGCTCTGTGGTGGCTACACAACAGCTGGTCTAACCTCAGGCTCTATTTTGGACAGGTAGCAGAAGGTTGAGGGCATTGTTATCAGGTTTTAGTCTGCATGAACGAAAGAAGTATGTCTGGCCCTTCTTTCTTCATCATCCCCTCTACTGGGAGGCAGCATCCTGGTCTCTGCATAGCTGACCTCAAACCTCTGCAGGTAAACCATGCTTCCTTGTGTTCCGAGTATTGAGTCAATACTGTCGCGTCCCCCATACCCTGACGAGGTGGTATTGGGAACGTCCTAACCCAGAGTTCCTTGTGGAACTCCAGGTCAGCTGCCTAGGACGGGTCACACTTCTTCCTTCACACACAAGCTTATGTAGGCCACACGTTTCCTTGCGGAGCAAGGAACTTGTGAGGTGCAGGGACTCCTTTTCTCGAGTGCGACTCACTCGGATTCTGAGTCCCTGGGTAAAGCCAAAGCCAGTATGGCTGGGGACTTTCCACCCTTCCTAAGGGGTAAGTCACCCAATGTAAATAGCGTGGTTTGTATTTCGGTTACAGAACAAATGACAAATTCGGAGATAATTTGTATTTTTCCTAACCATACAAACCTTAGCTATTTACATATATTTGCCCGCCAGCCCTGTCCCCCAAGACAAGTCCTACTTCTAAGTGAAGTGAAGCAGTTCACCGGTGTGTGTGAGGGGGGGAGGGGTAGCTAGCTACCACTCCCCTACTCCCCTGCTATCTAGCGGGGGGGTAATACACCCTCGTTAAATTCTAATGGCTCGCCATTTCAGCTACGCTAAAAGGTAAACCCAATGTAAATAGCTAAGGTTTGTATGGTTAGGAAAAATACAAATTATATCCGAATTTGTCATATTACTTTCGGCGTAGCTGAAATGACGAGCCATTAGAATTTTAACGAAGGTTTACTACCCCCTCGCTAGTTAGCGAGGGGGTAGGGAGGGATAGCTTGCTACCCCTCCCCCTCTCACACACCTGTGATTATCTCACTTTGCTTTTGGCTCAGGTGACGATCAGACGTGTCTGCTCCCACCCTCGCTTACTTTGACAGCCTTTGATCTTTGTTTTTGCTTTTTCTTTTATACAGTGTGTTTGGAAGTTGGCCTCTACCATGCGGAAGTGTCCCGGCATACCTGACCGTCCTTGCGGAACGTATATGACGGCGGTGGACACAGACCCTCACACCTTGTGTCCTTTTTGCAGGGGCCAACAGTGTGAAAGAAATAAAGTATGTGGTGAGTGTAGGGAGTGGTCTACCTCCCAGTGGGAGAGGTTCTCCCGGCGCCGGAAGAAGAAGTCCAAACGGGATTTGTTCCGTAACCGAAATACAAACCACACTATTTACATAGGGTATTACTTTCAGCGTAGCTGAAATGACGAGCCATTAGATTTTAACGAGGGTTAAACTATCCCCGCGCTAGTTAGCACGGGGGTAGGGGAGGGGTAGCTAGCTACCCCCCCCCCCACCCACACACACACACTAGTGAGCTGCCTCACTTCACTTTTGGCTCGGACGATGAGCAGACGTCTGTCCCGTCCTCGCATGGCAGCCATTAATGTTTTGTCTTTACTTAATTACTTACTTTTCTTATACTTAATATATATGTAAACATTCTTATGTTTATGTATATATTTGAGTATAGAAATGCAGTAAGTTTCCTTTTCAGTGTTTGTGCTGTGTGTGTGTGTAGGAAGTCCATTCAATTGTACGACAACATCTCCGTGTGGTCCCAGGCCCCCACGGTGACATTTCATGGGTCGCGATCTCTCCCTTGGTCCTTCGGTCTTCCCTTCGCCGTGGGGAATCGTCATCGCTGGACTTTTATTTATTTATCTGTTTCTCCGCTGTTCCTCCTTCCCTACGGGGAACTTGGTCTATCAGCGTAGGGAACATGGGAGTTTAGTTTGACTACGGTCTCTCTCTCTCTCTCTCTCTCTCTTGAGGTCGTTCACCCTTTTATTTCTACTACGTATTACGGTAGCTTCCTTCCCGTTGCGGGTTGAGTTGCTACTCCGTTCATTTTGTCTCAATTATTTTTAATCAAATCTAATTGTATTTGTTAACTTTTCAGCTTCTGTGTAGAACGCTTCCATTCGGGGTTCATTCGTTCTTACTATTAGTGAACATTCTTAGATGAATTACATAATTATAATTGTTATAATTCTGTTTTTGTTACAGTTCTCCACCTTCCCCCCCTTCCCTGAGTGCGTAATTCTTATGTTCTTTCCCCTCGGGGTTCCTCTTCGGAGTTCCCCTGGGGGAATAAATGTTAACTAATTATTTTATTTTCACAGTTAACTATCTAGTTTTTTCGTTTGCCTAATGTGCCAACAAAGCAGAGCTGTCCTGTTTGGGCCTGGGGAGTGTGCTGTTGCCGCCTCCTCTACGACTTCGTCATGGGCGTGTTCCCTTCTCCTAAAAGTTCTCCCGTGACAACTGTCAGCTCCTTAGTTCATTTAGAACGCTCAGGAGGTTCGCTTCCATGGGTGGGTAACTTCCCTTCCGAGGGAGGTTCCCTTCCCAGGTATGAGTTTTTTCCCCTTCAGGGGGGGCAACTTCTCTTACCTTAATAATTCCTGGTTGGTTTTTTCCTGGTCCTCGGGCGGTTATGCTCTTGGTGCTGAGCGACCGCTTTTGTAACCATGCTCTAGGGGCTGAGCGGTTGCAAGGCCGGACCATGGATTTCGTGCGATTATGCTCTTGGTGCTGAGCGGTCACATTTGCAGCTACGCTCAAGGGGCTGGGCAGCTGCAGGAGCTCCTTTTCGGAGGGTTTCTCTTTATGGTCAGCTTGCTGATCCAACAGCCCTAAGGGGCACCTTCATCGGTTCTTCTGGTCTCTTCTACGAAGTGTTCTCCTCTCTCGTTCGCGAGAAGGACACTCATAGAGACTCCTCTTCGGAGGACTCCCCTGCTGTTGTTGCTGATGTTGCTGAAGGTTCAGTTCCCCCCTCCGAACATCCTTCGAGGGGCAGCTGAGTCCAACGGTCTCTCCTTCGAGTGTCTCTCCCCCTTGGGGGAGTTCACTAACAGAGACTCCTCTTCGGAGGACTGATGATGGTGCTCCTGTTCGTGGTCTTATTCATCTTCAGCCGCAGAGGATCCTACTCGACGAGAACTGACCGTTACAGCTGCTTCGCTAGACCTTTCGGCAGATTGTTTGCGATCTCCGTCACCTGCCAGACCTTCTTGTCTCCCATGTCCGTTCCTGGACACAGATGCGCAGTGGGCGCCACTCCACCCCGTTTTCCGACGGGCACCGGTCCCTTTGGGGCTAAGGGCTTATCTCACAATGTGAGTAAGTCCCTTAGGGCTAGATTTTTACCTGTGCAACCTCATTCTCCTGCGCGCTCGCGCACAGTAGTTCGCAAATACTCTTCTGCTGTGGACCAGTCTTTTGCTGAATCAACACTCCAGCGATCTCCTGTAGCTGAGTCTCGCCGTAGATCTCCTGATCGCCAATGCTTCTGGGACCTTCTGTGCGGCTACGCACCTTGAGCACCAACGGTCTCCTGAATGCCCACGATCGCCTGCTCGCCGGCGCACATCTGATCGACCTTTTCTGATGTGGGCTATGCGCGCCAACGTTCGCCCTCGCGCCCACGATCTCCGGATCTGGGCGCACGCAGGGAGATTATTTCTTCACTGAACTCCATGTTCACCTGCTCGCCAGCGCACATCTGCCCCCTCTTTCCTGATGTGCGCAATACGCGCCGACGTTCGCCCACGCGCCCACGATCTTCGGATCTGGGCGCAGGGTAGGAGTTTATTCCTTTGCCTCCTCGCCGACGATCTCTCTGGTTCTGCACCCTCGCTGATATCTTCTGGCCGCGCATATCTTCTGGCCACGCAACTACGCGCCTACGATCTCCCGGTTCCTGCCTCGTCGCTCGCAGTTCAAGAAGTTCCTACGCTATCGCACAGGCGCTCACAGATTCTTCTGGACTCGCAGCGCCCTTCTGGAGTTTCGTGCCAAGCGCGCCCACGCGCGGTTCCAGTTCCAGCGCGCCAACGCACCAGCACGCTTCCACTTCACACCGCGCCGCCCAGGAGACACCTAAGCTAGCGCACGGGCGCTCACAGGCACCCCTGGGCTCTCCTAAGCGCCCGTGCGATTCTTTGCCTGCGTGCAAGCGTTTTCAACGCGCCAACGCTTCAATCGTCGTAGGTTTCCTACGCGCCCACGCGTTGACTCTCCTGTACGCGATCGGTCGCTACGCGCCACTGCTCGGCAACGCGCCACCGCTCGTCAACGTGCCACCGCTGGGCAACGCGCCACTGCTCGGCAACGCGTCATTGCTCAGCAACGCGCCATCGCTCGCCAACGCGCCATCGCGCCATCGCTCGCCAACGCGCCATCGCTCGCCAACGCGCTATCGCTCGCCAACGTGCCTTCGCCCGCCTACGAGCCATCGCTCGCCAAGACGTGCCATCGCTCGTTAACGCGCCATCGCTCGCTTACGCGCCATCGCTCGCTTACGCGCCATCGGTCTCCCGGCCGCCTGCGCTCGCCCACACGCCCGCGTGCATGCGCACCCATTTTCGCCCGCGCGCGAACCAACGGTTTTCCATCGCGCGAGCGCCAGTCTCGGCCAACTGCGCGCCCACGCGCATGCACGCCCGCGCACATGTGCACCCATGTTCGCCCACGCGCGAACCAACGGTTTTCCATCGCGCCAGCGCCAGCGCAATTTCGTCCGCCATTCCTGTCGGGTTTCGCAACGCGGGCAACCTGGCGAGTCTTCTGGAGCGCGTACTTCCAGATCATTGTCGGCATGATCTCTCACCTGTAGACGCAAAGCAGCGCACGTGCAGGAGCAGGAAGAAGCTTCAGAGAGGTCTGGGCAACATTCTTCTCTTTCTTTTCAGGCAGGCCCCATCATCTCTACTCCTCAGGATCGTCCAATCCCCTCCCCTCCAGCGGGAGTCGCTGACACTGTGTCTGTCACTCGTCAGCAGAGGAGGTACTTCGAGATCATGGGGGAACCTGGTTTAGCCCTTCCTCTCCACCATTCCGTGGAAGGGGCTTACCAGGGAATTTTTCTCTCGAGAAATTCTCCGCCCGGCAGGTGACATTCTCGACTTCGGAGATCTTAAGCCAGGAGAAAGCCGCAAAGTGTGCCATGCAGGCCACTTCGTGGCTGGTCGTCTGGCTTGAATCTCTGGGCATCCTGTTGCGATCCGAGAATTTGTCCAAGGAGAGTTCCAGGAAGGTCATGGAAACTTTCCTCCTCTCGGGCACGAGCACCATAGTTTCCCGGCTCACCAAGTTTCGAACTTATGGGCAAACTCGATGTTGAAGCATTGAGATGCAGTGACCGAGAAGTTCCTCTTGGAAGTCCCAACCATGGATGTCGGCAAGCTCAAACACTCTTCCATCCTTGGAAAGACCTTGTTTTGAGCCCGAGGACGGGGAACGGACAGCTGAGAGGTGGAGAAAGTCGAATCACGGTTCGCTCCTCCAAAGGCTCTTACATGCGGACCCTACAAGCCTCCAGCGCCTCAACAACAACAGCCTCGTCAGCCTGGGACATCGGAACCGGCCCCGGCAGCTAAGACAAGGTGTCTAAACAGCAGCCCCCTCCTGTCAGAGACAAGAAGGGCGGGAAGTCCTCCTGGGGAGGCAATAATCCTAGAGGGAGCGGCTGAGGCCGCAAACACTAGGATTGGCAACCCCCCTGCATGGTCCCCAGTGGGGGGATGCCTAAGGTTGCGCGTTCAGGTGGCAGCAACTCGGGGCCGATTCCTGCACGATCTCCGTGATCAGCCAAGGATATCGCGTCCCGTTCTTTACATATCTACCTCCACTGACAGCGAATCCAGTGTCGCTGAGCTCCTATGCCATGAGATCGGCAAAGGGGCTAGCTCTTCGGGCAGAAGTCGAGACCATGCTCTAGAAGGATGCTCTCCAAAAGGTCATCGACGGCTCCCCCCCCCCCCGGCTTCTTCAGTCGACTTTTTCTTGTAAGAAAGCGTCTGAAGGCTGGAGACCTGTCATCGACCTCTCAGCTCTGAACAAGTTTGTCGAACAAACTTCCTTCAGCGTGGAACAGCAGAGTCGATCAGGCTTGTAGTGAGACCACAAGATTCATGCGCACACTGGATCAGAAGGACGGGTACTTCCAGAACCCAATCCAACCGTCTTCCAGGAAGTACTGTACTTGAAATTCAGCCTAGACAACAAGATATACCAGTTCAAGGTGCTGTGTTTCGATCTCTCCACAGCACCGCAGGTGTTCACCAGAATGTTCACCCTGACATCTTCATGGCCGCACAGGAGCGGCATCCGTCTCCTTCGCTTTCTGGATGACTGGCTAACCCAGGCAGTCTCGGAATCGACCCTTCTTCGACACCGAGACAAGCTTCTGGGACTTTGCCAAGATCTAGGGATCATGGTAATTCTCGAGAAGTCTTCTCTGCTTCCATCTCAACAACTGGGATATCTAGGCATGATATTAGACTCCAATCTCTAAGCCTTCCCATCAGATGTCAGGATAGCAAGGCTGAGGAGAGTCGCAGAACCTTTCCTCAGACGAGGAGAGCTTCCAGCCCAATCTTGGTTACGCCTCCTAGGTCACCTTTCCTCCTTGTCCAGGCTAGTTCCAAACGGCCGCCTCAGGATGAGATCCCTGCATTGGCGGCCCAAGTCCCGGTGGAATCAAGACAACGATTCCCCGGACATTCTGGTCCCTTTGGGACCTGCGGAACGAATGGACCTGCAGTGGTAGTTGACCTACGGAAACCTTTGCAAGGGAATGGATCTTCTCGTCCTTCCCCCGCATTTGATGCTGTTCTCGGACTCGTCAAAAGAAGGGGGGGGGGGCCACGTTCTGAATCAGGCCTATGGTCAGAACCAGAAGGGTACCTCCACATCAATCTGCTAGGAATGAAGGCCGTATTCTGGCCCTTCAACACTTCCAACAGACCCCGGCGAGTCACTCCGTGAACGACAACTCCACGGTAGTGGCTTTTTTTTCAACAAGCAGGGAAGTACCTTTTCGTAACAGCTTTCTCATCTTGCAGTAGAGATACTGAGATGAACCGAAGTCCACTCAATACCCTATTGGCTCGCTTCATTCCGGGCAAAGGAATGTGCTCTCCGACAGTCTGAGCAGGGCCTCACAGATAGAGAGTACCAAGTGGTCTTCGGCCCCCCATGGTAGCGAACAAGTCCTGACCTTGTGGACCTGTTTGCTACAGCCTTGAATTTCAAGCTGCCGCTGTACTACTCCCCAGTCTCAGACCCCAAGGCACTCTGGCAAGATGCCTTCCTACAACGGTGGGACAACATCGACGTCTACGTCTTCCCACCGTTCTGTCTGTTGAGAAGGGGGCTCAACAAGACCAGACTATCGGTCAACCTGTCGATGACTCTGATAGCTCCGCTGCGGCATCATGCAGAGTGGTTCCCGGAACTTCTGCATCTCCTGACGGAGCTCCTGAGAGAGCTTCCCCCACGACACGAGCTACTCAAACAACCACACTGCTACATTTACCACAAGCCGTAGCATCGCTTCGGCTTCACGCCTGGAGACTATCCAGCATCTCCTCTCAGAGAGAGGCGTTGTGAGCGGATGTCTCAACACCTGCAAAAGTCATCCGCAGGGGTCTACCAGGCAAAGTGAAGAGTCTTCTGTGGTTGGTGTCGTGGGAGAGGTACCTCTCCCCTTGATGCCACTATTCCAGCAATAGCGGAGTTATTGTATATCGGCAGGAGGAAATGCGCCTTTCGCGCTCGGTGGTGGAAGCCTATCGCTCAGCCTTAAGCCAGGCCTTCAGGCTGAAAGGAATAGACATTTGCTCCTCGCTGGATCTTTCTTCGCTCATACAAAACTACAAACTTACCTGCCCCCAGTCGGAAGTGAGACCTCCTCCATGGAACATGGTTCGGGTTCTTAGGCCTCTTGAGAGATCTCCTTACAAACCATTACACCAGGCTTCTGATCGTCACCTGTCTTGGAAGACGGTGCTCCTGCTCGCTCTGGCCTGGGCCAAGCGTGTCAGCGAACTTCATGGTCTCTTGTACGACGTCGCCCATTCAAGAGGATAGGTGGAGGTAACGTTCAGGTTCGTCCCTGAGTTGGTTACTAGACTCAAAATTTGGAGTCCCGGACCTTCGGTTCGACTCCTTCAGGATTTCGAGTCTCCGTTCTGTAACAGATGACCCAGACCTCCTCCTACTATGCCCAGTAAGGAGTTGGAGGGGTTATCTTAAAGAACAGCTGTAGTTCGTCCTTACGTGCAAGCCCTGTTTGGGAGCACAGGGAGGACGGAGAGGAGGGTCATCAAGAATGCCTTTTCAGCCTGGATTCAAAGGGTCATCCATCACGCCCTGAATCCAGACCCTCCTCCATCACGTCGCCTTGGAGCACACGATGTCAGAGGCATCGCAACGTCCATGGCCTTCAAGAGGAACTACTCTGTGACGCAGGTGCTACAAGCCGGAGTCTGGAAGCGTCAAACGACCTTCAGAGCCCACTACCTGCAGGACGTGACCCACAGGAGCCTCGATACGTTTTCTATCGGCCCTGTGGTGGCTACACAACAGCTGGTCTAACCTCAGGCTCCTTAATGGACAGGAAGCAGAAGGTTGAGGGCATTGTTACCCGGTTTTAGATTGCATGAATGAAAGAAGTATGTCTGGCCCTTACTTCTTTCTTCATCCTCCCCTCTCTTGGGGAAAGAAGCATCCTGGGTTCTCTGCATAGCTGACCTCAAACCCCTGCAGGTAAACCATGCTTCGTTGTGTGCCTAGTATTAAGTTAATACTGTCGCATCCCCCATACCCTGACGAGGTGGTATTGGGAACGTCCTAGCCTAGAATTCCAGCTAAAGGATTTCAGGTCGACTCCTAGGACAAGTCACACTTCTTCCCTCCACACACAAGCTTATGTAGGCCGCATGTTTCTTGCGTAGCAAGAAACTTGCGAGGTGCAGGGACTCTTTCTCGAGTGCTGCTCACTCGGATTCTGAGTCAACGGGTAAGCCAAAGCCAGTAAGGCTGGGGACTTTCCACCCTACCTAAGGGTAAGTCACCCTATGTAAATAGCCTGGTTTGTATTTCGGTTACGGAACAAATGACAAATTCGGAGATAATTTGTATTTTTCCTAACCATACAAACCTTAGCTATTTACATATATTTGCCCACCAGCCCTGTCCCCTAAGACAAGTCCTACCTCTAGGTGAGCCAGAACAGCCCCTTCCGTCATATTTCTCCTCCAGGGGTTTCCTTGAAGAGGGAAAATCCCAAGGACTCTTCTTCCGTAGCCCGAACCTCCTCGAAGCTCCCACTCGATCGGTCTCTCCCGAGAGGCCATTGAGTGATAGCGTAGGCCGTACTTACGTTCACCAACCTCGGGGTTCGGGAGAGGGAGTTGCCTCCCATAGCGAGGCAGCTCCTCCTCCTCCCCCGGGGGAGGATATTTCTGATAACAATGTATCTAACAATGATTTGTTACAGCTTTGGGCTTCCTTGGGGCTTCAAGGTTCGCCCTCCAAGGAAGCCAAGTTTGACATAATCAGGTTTGGGGCTGCTGTCAAACAGTCGCCGACGGTAGCAGAGGTTGATCATCTGTCTATCGTCGACGTTGTTGTGACGGGCTTCCGACGAGTTAGGTCAAACCCCTGCTATGGTTCCTGATGTAACTGAAGGCTTAGTTCCCCCCTCCGAACATCCTTCGAGGGAGGAACTAAGTCCAACGGTCTCTCCTGCAGGTGATTCTCCCCCTCGAGGGAGTTCACTAACAGAGACTCCTCTTCGGAGGACTGCCGATGGTCTGCCTGCTGCCCCCAGAGGACGTATCAGACGGAAAGCTCGGCCTCCTCTTCGCCGTAGAGGCCTTCCTTCTCCCCACAAGGGAGTTAGGAGGCGCCTCTTTGGTTCTTCGTCTTCGCAGTCCCCCGCAAAGGATCCTCCTCGCCGTGCACCGACCGTTGCAGCTGTATCCCTGGACCTCTCTGCAGATCGTTCACGATCTCCTTCGCCTGCCAGACCTACTGACCTCCCATCTCCGTTCCTGGCCGCTGACGCGCTGTGGGCGCCCAGGCACCCCGTTATCCAACGGGCATCGGTCCCTTTGGGGCAAAAGGGGCTTTCTCACATTGTGAGTAAGTCCCTTAAGCGCCAGGTATCCCCTGCGCGCCAACGTTTTCCGGCACGCCCACGCGCAATGGCGCGCAACCGCTCTCCTGCTGTTCCTGAGACTTCACTTCAGAGACCTGTTCATGGGACAATGCGCCAGCGATCTCCTGCTGCTGAGACTACGCGCCAGCGCTCTCCTGCTCGCCAGCGCTCACCTGCGCGCCAGCGATCTCCTGTATGCCAGCGATCTTCTCCTCGCCAGCGCATATCTGCGTGCCCTCATCCTGATGCGCGCCACGCGTGCCCACGATCTCCTGCGCTCCCACGATCTCCTGCGCGCCCACGATCTCCTGCGCGCCCACGATCTCCTGCTCGCCATCGCTCTTCACATATGGGCCAGTGTTCGCCTGCGCGCCCACGATCTCCAGATCTGGACGCAGGAGGGAAGAATCTTTAGTTCCATAACTGAAATACAAACCACACTATTTAATATGGGTATTACTTTCGGCGTAGCTGAAATGACGAGCGATTAGAATTTTAACGATTGTTTACTACCCCAACTAGCGAGGGGGTAGGGAAGGGTAGCTTGCTACCCCTCCCCCCCTCACACACCTGTGATTAGCCTACTTTGCTTTTGGCTCGGGTGACGATCAGACGTGTCTGCTCTCACCCTCGCTTACTTTGACAGCCTTTGATCTTTGTTTTTGCTTTTTCTTTTATACAGTGTGTTTGGAAGTTGGCCTCTACCATGCGGAAGTGTCCCGGCATACCTGACCGCCCTTGCGGAACGTATATGTCCGCGGTGGACACAGACCCTCACACCTTGTGTCCTTTTTGCAGGGGCCAACGGTGTGAAAGAAATAAAGTATGTGGTGAGTGTAGGGAGTGGTCTACCTCCCAGTGGGAGAGGTTCTCCTGGCACCGGAAGAAGAAGTCCAAACGGGATATTTCTCCTCCAGGGGTTTTCTTGAAGAGGGAAAATCCCAAGGACTCTTCCGTAGCCTGAACCTGCTCCAAAGCTCCCACTCGATCGGTCTCTCCCGAGAGGCCGTTGAGTGGTAGTGCAGGCCGTACTTACGTTCACCAACCTCGGGGTTCGGGAGAGGGAGTTGCCTCCCATAGCGAGGCAGCTCCTCCTCCTCCCCCGGGGGAGGATATTTCTGATAACAATGTATCTAACAATGATTTGTTACAGCTTTGGGCTTCCTTGGGGCTTCAGGGTTCGCCCTCCAAGGAAGCCCTGTTTGACATAATCAGGTTCGGGGTTGCTGTCAAACAGTCGCCGACAGTAGCAGAGGTTGATCCTCTGTCTATCGTTGCCGTTGTTGTGGCAGGGGCTTCCGATGAGTTAGGTCAAACCCCTGCTATGGTTCCTGATGTAGCTGAAGGCTTAGTTCCCCCCTCCGAACATTCTTCGAGGGAGGAACTAAGTCCAACGGTCTCTCCTGCAGGTGATTCTCCCCCTCGGGGGAGTTCACTAACAGAGACTCCTCTTCGGAGAACTGCCGATGGTCTGCCTGCTGCCCCCAGAGGACGTATCAGACGGAAAGCTCGCCCTCCTCTTCACCGTAGAGGCCTTCCTTCTCCCCACAAGGGAGTTAGGAGGCGCCTCTTCAGTTCTTCGTCTTCGCAGTCCCCCGCAGAGGATCCTTCTCGCCGTGCACCGACCGTTGCAGCTGTATCCCTGGACCTCTCTGCAGATCGTTCACGATCTCCTTCGCCTGCCAGACCTGCTGACCTCCCTATCTATTCCTGGCCGCTGACTCGCTATGGGCGCCCAGGCACCCCGTTATCCAACGGGCAAAAGGGGCTTTCTCACATTGTGAGTAAGTCCCTTAAGCGCCAGGTATCCCCTGCGCGCCAACGTTTTCCGGCACGCCCACGCGCAATGGCGTGCAACCGCTCTCCTGCTGTTCCTGAGACTTCACTTCAGAGACCTTCTGTTCCATGGACAACGCGCCAGCGATCTCCTGTTGCTGAGACTATGCGCCAGCGCTCTCCTGCGCGCCAGCACTCACCTGCGCGCCAGCGATCTCCTGTACGCCAGCGATCTTCCCCTCGCCAGCGCATATCTGCGCGCCCTCATCCTGATGCGCGCCACGCGTACCCATGATCTCCTGCGCTCCCACGATCTCCTGCTCGCCAGCGTTCGCCAGCATTCGCCTACTCGCCCACGATCTCCGGATCTGGGCGTAGGAGGGAAGAATCTTTTGTTCCGTAACTGAAATATGGGTATTACTTTCAGCGTAGCTGAAATGACGAGCCATTAGAATTTTAATGATTGTTTACTACCCCCTTGCTAGTTAGCGAGGGGGTAGGGAAGGGTAGCTTGCTACCCCTCCCCCCTTCACACACCTGTGATTAGCTCACTTTGCTTTTGGCTCGGGTGACGATCAGACGTGTCTGCTCCCACCCTCGCTTACTTTGGCAGCCTTTGATCTTTGTTTTTGCTTTTTCTTTTATATAGTGTGTTTGGAAGTTGGCCTCTACCATGCGGAAGTGTCCCGGCATACCTGACCGCCCTTGCGGAACGTATATGTTGGCCCTCACACCTTGTGTGAAAGAAATAAAGTATGTGGTGAGTGTAGGGAGTGGTCTACCTCCCAGTGTGAGAGGTTCTCCTGGCACCGGAAGAAGAAGTCCAAACGGGATATTTTTAAATATAAAACTTACCCGCTGGTTATATAAAAGAGCTGAAGTCCCTGACGCCAGGGCAGAAAATTCAAATCTCGCGCTATCGAAGATACGCCAGGTGTACCAACCGCACCCTAGCGGTAGAACAGGTGGAACTACACACCAACTCCAGTTCTTCTCTCTGCCGTCATAGCTGACTGACATACAGAAGTTCGCTCTCGTGTTTTTACTCTCTTGGGAAGTTGTTTGGTGATGTACAACGTTCTTTTTTGAGTTTAAGCTATCGTTGATTAATTTCCTTGGTTCTTATCTTGAAATCTTTTTGTTTGAGATTTTCTTTATTGTTTTTTCCCTTACTTTTTGCTTGTCGGTCTCTCACGTTAACTTTAAAATGGCCGACTCCTCCCCTGCTCAGCGTAGGTGTGTTAGTGAGGGTTGTCGTACACGACTTCCTAATGGATCTATTGATCCTCATTCTATTTGTGTAAAATGTAGGGGTAAATTTTGTTCATTAGATGATAGGTGTAATGAGTGTCTTTCCTTAACTAATGATGATTTTGTTACTTACGATCGTTATGTTAGGAGATTAGAGAGAGATAGAGTTAGGCGTAGTTCTTCCCGATCTGTGGATAGAACCTTACCTAATTTACCTGTTCCTAATCCTGTTCCTTCCCCTGTGGTGGTAGATCAGGAACCTACTATGAAGGACATGTTTACTGCTATTTTGTCTCTTGGTGAGAAAGTTGAGTCCTTAGCAGCCGATAGAAATACTATCTTTTCAGAGTTAAAGGTATTGAAAAACCGTGATCCTATCGGAACTGTGGAAAGTGTTTCAGTGTCTGATGTGGTACCGAAGAATCGTGACTCTCTCGGTGTTGTGACAAGTGTTGATATTGTGGTTAGTGTTGCGGAAGGTGCGTCGACACGAGTGTCTGATGTGGTACCGAAGAATCGTGACTCTCTCGGTGTTGTGACAAGTGTTGATAATGTGTTTAGTGTTGCGGAGGGTGCGTCGGCACGATCTTGTCGTTCACCTAGCCTTAGACCTCTTTCGAGCTCTCGAACCCATGGGAGAAGTAATGTCGAACGGCTTAAGGGAACGAGAAGCATCATCAATCGTGCAGACGTCCCCTCGAACGTTCCTGTTGCCGTAGCTCAGGTCGTTCACCCTCATCGTAGGAAAGGTGAGGTTCATACGTTATCCCCGTCTTCCGATGAAGGGTCGGGGAGTGAGATCTGGCGGCGAGCGTCGAGACCGCTTAAACGCTCCCATGTTGATTCACAGCGTCGGGAATCGCCTGTGCGGCCAGGATGTAGTTCGTGGGGTTCACCGGAACGTTTCCGTTCTCCCAGCGCTTGCACTCCGGCCAAACGTTCAGATCACCGTGTTCGTGCGGATATGATTCCTTCCGATTCGGACCTTGTAACTATTCATGCACCTCCTCTTCCATCGGATTGGCTTTCTTCCCCTGAAATGCGTGGTGACATTAGTGCGAATCTTCCTTCTAGGAGTTCTGTTGATCCGAAATGGACTGCGCTTTTGTCTATGAAGGAACAACTCTCGTCGTTGATGGAGTCTTATCAACCAGGTGTTGGCGTTGTGTCTGGGCGTTCGATGTCAGACCAGTTATCGCACAAACGTTCGATGGTATATGGCCTTGACGAGTTATCACTTAGACGGTCTCCCATTCACAGTGTTCAACGCCAGGTTGATTTTGATGAGTCGCGTCAGAGAGTTTTGGTTGACCAGTTTGCGTTTTCTGGTCGCGGGGAAGAGCATCGGCGTCGACAAGTGGACGAGACGCGGCAACAATTTGAAGTAGTGGATCGCCCGCGGCAACAACTTTTGGACGCGCCGCGTCAAAACATTGGTTTACAGCGGCGACATCCTGACTACTTTGATCGTTCGCAGCAACAGTCCTCGGACTTTACGCGACCTCGCGGCGATCTTCAACAGTTACCTTCTGATTTCAAGCGTTCTTCTGTTCAACAACAGTCGAATTCTAAGCGGTCTAAGCAGTTGTTGGTTGAGGATGATCGTCTACATGTCCGTGTTTCGCATCAATCTACTTCTACTTCTCCCCACCAAATTGACTCAGATGTTGGCCTTGACAGGCAGTCCCATCCAGACGTTGTTCCTTCGGTTCAGGCTGCGGCTGTTGCTGCACTGCCAGAAGACGAACCAGAGGAAAAGTCGGATGAGGATAATCCTATTGAGGAAGTCTCTGAGAGTGAGGAGGAGAAGCATTATCAGCATGCTGTGGACCTTCGCAAGTTTATGCTTATTTTGACTGGAATTTTCCCGGATTCTTTTACCCCTGTGGCCCCTCGTTCTCCGCCTTCTGAATTCATCTTAGGTAAAGCTACTAAGGTTCCAGTTTACACCAAGATGGTTCTTTCTCGATCTTCTAAGCGGGCCTTGAAGTTAATGGGTTCTTGGTTGGACTCCAAGAAAGCTTTTGGCAAGACGGCCTTTGCCTTTCCTCCCGCTAGGTTAGCCTCTAAATCTAGTGTGTGGTATGAGACTGGTGAAGTGTTGGGCTTGAGTTTTCCTTCTTCTGCACAAGGGGATTTTTCAAGTTTGGTAGATGCTTCTCGTCGTCTTGCCTTAAGGAAGACGAAGATTTGGTGGTCCATTCCAGAGTTCGACCATTTGCTTAAAGGTCTTTTCAGGGCCTTCGAAGTTTTTAATTTTTTGGACTGGGCTTTGGGGGCTTTGAGTAAGAGGGTCTCTGATATGACGGAAACGGACACTAGTGGTTTGGTTCATTTGATGTCCTGCTTGGACAAAGGTGTGAGAGATGGCTCCAACGAACTTGCTGCCTTGTTTACAGCTGGAATTCTCAAGAAAAGGGCCACGATGTGTTCCTTCCTCTCCGCAGGAGTGTCTCCCTATCAGAAGACAGGCCTTCTTTTCGCACCTTTGTCTAATTCTTTATTTCCTCAGGAATTAGTGGGCGAGGTGGCTACTGCTCTCACTCAGAAGGCCACACATGACTTAGTTACTCATTCGACTAGGAAAGTTTTGCCTCCGTCATTCTCCTCTCGAAAACCTAAGGAATCTTCTTCTGGGTTTCGTCCTCAGTCCTTTCGTGGGAAGCCCTCTGGAAGAGGCTCTTTTAAACCAGAAGGAAGGAAACCTAGAGGCAGAGGGGGCAAGTCCGGCCGAGGTAAAGTCTGACTGCCCTCTCCTTCAGACAGCAGTGGGGGCCAGGTTGACTCACTTTTGGGAGGCTTGGGAGAGGAATGGAGCGGACCCCTGGTCCGTCCAGGTGTTAAAGGAAGGCTACAAGATCCCCTTCCTGACCAATCCTCCTTTAGTCACAGATCCAGTGGATCTTTCGCCCAAATACAGAGAGGGTCCCAAGAAACAAGCCATGCTTCTGCAGATGTCTCTTTTATTAGAGAAACGAGCAATAGAGGAAGTGCAAGATGTTACGTCTCCGGGGTTTTACAACCGCCTTTTTCTAGTACCCAAGAGTTCCGGGGGGTGGAGACCGGTTCTGGACGTAAGTGTGCTCAATGGTTACGTCCAAAACTCGACGTTCACCATGGAGACTCAGAAAACAGTTCTGGCAGCTGTGAGGAAGGACGATTGGATGGTCTCTTTAGATCTTCAGGATGCCTATTTCCACCTTCCGATTCATCCCAGCTGCAGACGTTATCTGAGGTTCATGGACGGAAACAAGGTCTTCCAGTTCAGGGCTCTTTGTTTCGGACTCTGCACGGCTCCTCTATTGTTCACCAAGATCATGCTGAACGTGGCAAGCATGCTGCATTCGAGGGGAATCAGGGCCTCTCTGTATCTGGACGATTGGCTGATAAGAGCCTCCTCAGCCGATTGTTGTTTGAAGGACCTCAAGATAACTTTGGATCTCTCCAGAGAACTGGGTCTCCTGGTGAGCTCGAAAAAATCACAACTCATTCCATCCCAGGAGATTCTTTATTTGGGGATGGAGATTCACAGTCGGAGTTTTCGGGCTTTTCCGTCGTCGGTGAGAATCCAAGCAGCCCTCCTAAAAGTACAAACGTTCCTGAAGAGAGATCTTTGCTCCGTCAGAGATTGGATGAGTCTTCTGGGGACTCTCTCGTCGTTAGAGAAGTTCGTGACCCTGGGGAAGTTGTTCTTGCGTCCTCTTCAGTTTCATCTCAACCGCCATTGGAAGAAAGGGGACAGCCTCGACAGGGATTGCATTCCCATCTCGACTTCCATCAAGTCTCATCTTCAATGGTGGAACAACGAGCCCAGACTGAAAGAAGGCTTGTCTTTACTTCAGAGGAACCCAAACCTCGTGTTGTGTTGCGACGCCTCCAACTCGGGGTGGGGAGCCACTCTAGAGAAGCAGGAACTTTCGGGGACTTGGACGGTGGAGCAAACCTCTCTCCACATCAATCAAAAAGAGCTTTTAGCTATTCATCTGGCTCTCATCGGCTTCGAAAAGCAGATCAGGGGCAAGGTAGTCCAAGTCAATTCGGACAGCACGACAGCTCTGGCCTATATTGCGAAACAAGGCGGGACCCACTCTTGGCCTCTGTTCGAGATTGCAAGACTGCTCCTCATCTGGGCGGAGGAAAGGAAGGTGACTCTTTTGACGCGGTTCATCCAGGGAGTCAACAATGTGAGCGCAGACAGACTCAGCAGGAAAGGTCAGGTTCTCTCCACAGAATGGATTCTGCACCCGGACATCTGCAAGAGTCTGTGGCGGTTATGGGGTCGACCTCTCGTGGATCTCTTTGCCACCGCGAAGACCAAACGACTAGAGTGTTACTGCTCTCCGGTTCCAGATCCCGAAGCTTTTCACATAGACGCTTTTCTGATGAACTGGTCACACATGGAGGTTTATGCCTTTCCTCCGTTCAAGATCCTTTACAAAGTGATTCAGAAGTTCGTTTCACACGAGGAGACCAGAATGACACTGATAGCTCCGTTCTGGCCGTCAAGGAGCTGGTTTCCAGAGGTACTGGAATGGATGGTGGATGTCCCGAGAAGCCTTCCCATGAGACCCGATCTTCTCAGACAACCTCACTTGGCCCGAAATCATCAAAACCTCCGAGCTCTACGTCTGACTGCCTTCAGACTATCGAAAAACTCGCTAGAGCTAGAGGATTTTCGAAGAAGGCAGCCAAGGCAATTGCAAGGGCAAGAAGGTCTTCAACCATCAAGGTGTATCAGTCCAAGTGGGAGTTGTTCAGGGAATGGTGTAGAACTAACGCGATTTCCTCGTCCAGTACATCGCTTTCCCAAATAGCAGATTTTTTCTTGGACCTTAAAACTAAGCATAACTTCTCGTCATCAACTATTAAAGGTTACAGGAGTATGTTGGCGACGGTTTTTCGACACAGGAACCTAGACCTTTCTGATAATAAGGATCTACGAGATTTACTTAGGTCTTTTGATACGACCAAGAAGATTCAAACGGCTCCCATCGCCTGGAATTTGGATGTTGTCCTTAAATTTCTCATGAGTGACAGATTTGAGCCTTTACACTCGGCTTCATTTAAGGACTTAACCTTGAAAACCCTTTTTCTAGTTACCCTCGCCACTGCGAAAAGAGTTAGTGAAGTTCACGCTTTAAGCAAGAACATTGGTTTTCGGAATGGGAAAGCCATTTGTTCTTTGCAACTGGGGTTTCTGGCCAAGAACGAAAACCCTTCTCGACCATGGCCCAAATCCTTCGAGATTTCTAACCTTTCGGATTTGACTGGCGATGAATTGGAAAGGGTTCTCTGTCCAGTTAGAGCTCTACGGTGTTATGTGGACAGAACTAAGAATCTGAGAGGTAACTCAGACGCTCTGTGGTGTGCAGTTCGGAAACCCTCGATGCCCATGTCCAAGAATGCCTTGTCTTTTTTCGTTAGATTGTTGATTCGAGAAGCTCATGCTCAGTGTGATGAGTCGGATCAGAGGCTCCTCAAAGTCAAGACACATGAAGTCAGAGCGGTAGCGACTTCAGTGGCCTTTAAACAGAACCGTTCTCTGCAAAGTCTGATGGATACAACATTTTGGAGAAGTAAGTCTGTTTTTGCATCCCATTATTTGAAGAATGTTCAGACTCGCTATGAGGACCTTTTTACGTTGGGTACTTTTATAGCTGCTAATGCGATAGTAGGTGAATGATCTACCACTACGTTCCCTTTTTTCCTAATACCCCTTTTCTATCCCTTGGAACTCGTTTGTTATGGTTGTTTGTGGAGATTGGGCGTCAGTCTTCCGCAATCTTTGATTTGGCTAGGTGGTCAATTTGTTCCTTGAGTGCACCCGGAACAAGGGTATTGGTTGAGGTCCTGTCATGTTATAGGTGTTTGTACCGTTTGACAGCTCCTAGAGATTTTCAGCCCGAGTGGATTACTGGATCTCTTAAGGATAGCGGACGAAATGAGGCAGAGTATCATTGCTGTCAGCTTCCTTATCAGGTGAGAACTGCTTAAGTTTATTGTATGTAACCCTTAAGTGAATTTTCTGTATGTAGCTGTCTCTGACCCGCCACCAAGGGGTGTCAATCAGCTCTTTTATATAACCAGCGGGTAAGTTTTATATTTAAAAATGATATTTTCATAATAAAATAAATTTTTGAATATACTTACCCGCTGGTTATATAAATTTAACATCCTCCCTCCTCCCCTCTAGAGACTACCTATGGTATGGCTATGAGGCATGGAAGAACTGGAGTTGGTGTGTAGTTCCACCTGTTCTACCGCTAGGGTGCGGTTGGTACACCTGGCGTATCTTCGATAGCGCGAGATTTGAATTTTCTGCCCTGGCGTCAGGGACTTCAGCTCTTTTATATAACCAGCGGGTAAGTATATTCAAAAATTTATTTTATTATGAAAATATCATTTCTCCTCCAGGGGTTTCCTTGAAGAGGGGGAGGATATTTCTGATAACAATGTATCTAACAATGATTTGTTACAGCTTTGGGCTTCCTTGAGGCTTCAGGGTTCGCCCTCCAAGGAAGCTCTGTTTGACATAATCAGGTTGGGGGCTGCTGTCAAACAGTCGCCGACAGTAGCAGAGGTTGATCCTCTGTCTATCGTCGAAGTTGTTGTGGCAGGGGGTTCCGACGAGTTAGGTCAAACCCCTGCTATGGTTCCTGATGTAGCTGAAGGCTTAGTTCCTCCCTCCGAACATCCTTTGAGGGAGGAACTAAGTCCAACGGTCTCTCCTGCTGGTGATTCTCCCCCTCGGGGGATTTCACTAACAGAGACTCTTCTTCGGAGGACTGCCGATGGTCTGCCTGCTGCCCCCAGAGGACGTATCAGACGGAAAGCTCGCCCTCCTCTTCGCCGTAGAGGCCTTCCTTCTCCCCACAAGGGAGTTAGAAGGCGCCTCTTCAGTTCTTCATCTTCGCAGTCCCCCGCAGAGGATCCTTCTCGCCGTGCACCGACCGTTGCAGCTGTATCCCTGGACCTCTCTGCAGATTGTTCACTATCTCCTTCGCCTGCCAGACCTACTGACCTCCCATCTCCGTTCCTGGCCGCTGACGCGCTGTGGGCGCCATCCAAAGGAACCTATCAGTAGGGCAAGTTTTGGAGGCAGGAGTCTGGAAGGACTAGACAACTTTCAGAGCCCGTATGGATTTTACCCACAAGTCCTTTAACATGTTCTCTCTGGGACCTGTGGTAGCAGCTCAACAAGTAGTATAGCATTTGTAGCTCTTCACAGCATAAGAAGCATCATGTCTATAGCAGCAGTTACAACATAAGACTAAGATAAGAACGATAATGTTTCGCCTTTGACCTCTTTGCTTCCCGTCCCTACAGCAGTAGACACGTTATTTTGGTGGAATTGACACAGGTGCAGGTAAGCTACCATACTGAGTGCTATTGCATCTTACGTATAGGTAGAAGTTAGATCCACCATCCTCCTAATGAGAGGGAGGATGGACTTGAATGTAAACCTAGTTATCCAATAATCTATATTAGTTTTATATTCTGACGATATACCCCAGCGTGGATAAAGGTTCCTGAATTGACCAACTGCCTAACAGCAGAAGCGTAAATCTGTTACCCTTTAAGGACCTTGAATGCGGATGAAAGTCTGTACTTCTGCACCTCCTTAGTTTTGAGTGCATCAACATGGGAACTTCCTCTCTCCTAAGGATAGGTCTCCCATTAAAGGATGATGGTTTGTATCCTTGTAGGAACAAATTAATATTTTTAAAAGCAATTGGTATTTTTCCTATCTAGATAAACCTGAGTCCTTTAACTTAACTTCCCGCCTCAATCCATCTTTTAATTCCAAGGTGAAGGTCAAAGTTGCTACTCAAGGCCCAAGGCAAAGAGCCGGCGAGGACGGAGTAGCTAATACGCCTTTCGCAAGTTTCTATCGACATCTCGGTATAAAATCTCAACAACGGGGTTTTCAGCTTTGCTAAACTCATACTCCTATTAAAGGACTCGGGTTAGTATAGTAGGAAAAATGTGAATTACCTGTACCTGTAAATTTTGTGAATTTAGGAAAAATTTTGTTAATAAAGTTTTTGTGATATTTTATTAATTTTTTTTTTTTGCTTTTCTTTTACAGATTCTCTTGCATCAGAAAGGTAGGTCCACCATGATACAAGTGAGCCTTGAAGTTTAGTTTTGCTTTCACTGAACTGTATTTCTCTTTATTTATAACTCTAGAAGAATATAACAGATATAGGGACATGGCTTGGTTGCTACGTACTACATGAAATGTAATGATTTGCGTGTTACCTGCACCTGTAAATGGTGGCATGGATTAACAATGAATGGACATATGTGATATTTGTACGATATGCGAAAACATTACTGCAATGGTGTGGTGTCTGTCAATTTTGTCATTTATCCACTGTGATCTATGAAGGAATTTATGCTGTTTATTGATGGTGGTATATATAATCCATATTTTAGGGGATAATTTCGATTATTTTTTCTTTCTGAACGGGTGTTTACATTTATTCAAAATAGTTAGGACACTATTCCATGTTTATCAAACGAGAACTTCTGGTTTAGTATTTGTGAAAATTGTACGTTGGCTTTGTTCTTGTTGTCATTGTATTGACACATTTTATATGCTATTGTGTTTTATTATAAGAACTTGTATGATAGTATTCATTAGTTTTTGTGACATGCATTATTCCATTACATATATTTGCTTATATTTATCCACGCTTTAAATTGTCTACATTTTTAGTTTAATCACATATGCATGGTAGTCAAGGCTCACTGTAGATGGTGCTACTTTGAAGGCTTTTCTTGATTAGGAAATACTTTTGTTAGTAAACATTTTTTTTTTTTTAAAGATGCAAAAGCACATGTAAGACTTGATGATATTTGATATACAGTGCTTCTAACTGATTCTATAGAAATCCTTTGCTGATTTTTCAGTTTACTGCCATTTTAAATAAGAGGAAGATCCTAATTATTCAACTAAATCTTCATTCATTGCCCAATGTATAATTTATTGAGAGTCAGACAACTTACAAACTGCACATCCAATTAAATATTTTTTCTTCAAATTGTTACAATCCATTTCACAGAGGAACAGATCTGGGGTGGTAGTTGCTTTCTATTAGCTTCTCTTGGTCTGTGAGTGTTCACGTTACATCCTGCGAATATTTCCTTGCTTGCTCTAACTCGCTTGCTTACGCAGCCTACCCATGTATTGCGTGTCTGCTTTAAATCGCGTTGTTTGCTGGCCTAGGTCACGGTTTGCTTTGGTATTCTTGCTTGCTCTAACTCGCTCGCTCACGCAGCCTACCCAAGTATTGCGTGCCTGCTTTAAATCACGTTCTTTGCTGGCGTAGGTCACGGTTTGCTTTGGTATTCTTGCTTGCTCTAACTCGCTCGCTTATGCAGCCTACCCATGTATTGCGTGCCTGCTTTAAATCGCGTTGTTTGCTGGCCTAGGTCACGGTTTGTTTTGGTATTCTTGCTTGCTCTAACTCGCTCGCTTACGCAGCCTACCCAAGTATTGCGTGCGTGCTTTAAATTGCGTTCTTTGCTGGCGTAGGTCTCTGTTTACTTTGGTATTAGATCTTGTTCTGTGAAATGGATTAGGATGTATGCATTTTGATATTGTGTAAGCTCTTTGATAAATCTCTGATCTCTAGCTCACAAAAATATCAAAGAAAGCCTTCAAGGTTCCACCCATGGTGAAAAACATTCAGATGGCTGCAATGGTGAGTGTAATATATTTCTGTGATTTTTACGAAGTGTTATCATTTATCTTGCTGCTCATTCTAACCTTAACTATTACTGCCTTTAATTTTCAGAAATTTTGTTTGAATGTTGTATCTCTTTCCTTAAGTGGGTTTGGTCTTTTCCAATTCTCTTTGTTGCAAGTAATTCGGCTGTTCAGCGATTTTGTCATGAATATTTCCCAAAAATTTTCCCTATCGCTAATAAATTTATATTTGATGAATGACGATTACGAGTACCGTCCAAGCATTTCGGTAAACTGTAATTGAACTGCAAGGGATTCTTTATTTTTGCGGAGATTTTTTGATCGAAATACATATTTGTGTAAATTAGTGGCAATGGTGGTTTGATACTGAACATTTATAAATACCCTTCATGTGCTTTGGCTTTATTCATTTATTGAATTAAAAGATTTTTAACCGTTCAAGATGTTATAATTAATGTAAACAGCATAATGCAAACGCGAAAGCCTAATTGTTAGCGATCATTGCCTAATGAAATTCTTATTTGAAGCTTTTAATAATTCAGGATTCAGAGAAAAACATTCAATGCAGTAAGCCTAGGAAATGGGATGGGGCGGGGGTGGGGGGTGGGGGTTGCTGGTTAAGTTAATTTCTCCTTTTGATTAAACCTTGGAGGATTAAACAAATAGAATCCCAGTTCATCTATTTACGTGTGGTGTAAAGGTTCCATGGAAGGAGGTGGTGGTTAGAATTCAGTAGGTGGTTAGATGCAAGTCAGGCCCTGTATTTTATTCAGGTTATATTGATTAGGTTAGCCTTAGTCAATACAGCCTTTAGGTTTAGTTTAGGGTAGTGATGGATTGTGTGAATCAAGGATATTGTCCGGAGGTGACCTGAAACCTGAAGCTGAATTGCAAGAGGCCCAACATCATCTCTGCTACTCCGATTTGGTAAGTTAGACATTACATTTATGTTTCAGACTTTTTGTTCTATTAGAAGTTAAGGAAAACTTGGGTGTTGCGTATTGATAACCAAACATGATAAAACAAAACATGATAAAAAGAAATACAATTTTATTAACTGAGACAGCATAGAATGTAGTTAGATTATTAAATGTAATATCATTGATTGATGATTATAGAAAAGATTGAAAAGTAAAGTAAAAGTTAAAATAGAAAAATAACTCGAAGCACACCATACCGTTTTCCTTTGCTTCTTTGTAGGACAAAATGTCTGTGTTCCATCTCATAAAGACAAGTAATATAATTGAGATTTAAACTTTTCGAGAAAATCCACCAAAAAATACTTGCCAAAACTTACTTGACCTTTAAAATTCAATGAGAGCAAATGTAAAGCTTAACAATCATAAATGGGAATTTGAGAGTTGTTACTACTATCATTAAAGATGGTACTATTTTGGTCGTATTGTGCAGTAATAGTAAGATTTCAACAATGGTGTTTTCTCTCTCTCTCTCTCTCTCTCTCTCTCTCTCTCTCTCTCTCTCTCTCTCTCTCTCTCTCTCTCTCTCTCTCCAAGTAGTCAGGTATTCCTCTTAGTCTTGGAACTTTTTATAGCTTCCCTACTGTATTTAACAGATGTCGTTTGTTTTCCAGTCATTGGTGAAGTGTACATCCGGTGTTTTGAGAATTGGTTCCGGCAAGTAGCACGTACCAGAAAAATCAGGAATCTCTCATTCATAGAAACCGCACGTAAGTTGATTCGTATTTTTTTATAATAGTCATTTAATTGTATGAATTTAGGCTATTTAAATTAACGTTTGGTTTGCTTGTCTGTGTCTCCTCATACAAGAAATAATACAAAAAACTGTATATTATAAAATTCATCTCGTTTGATTGGGTCTGTAAAGCGGTTATTTTATGGTTTGCCAATTTGCCTATTTATGTTAGAAAAACCGTGAGGAGAATTATTTTCAAATTTGCATCGGTTAGTAGTAAACCCAGGAGTTATCCTTTGAATTTTAATGTTAACAATGCTTTCTTTATGCATATATCTGCTGCGTTTATTTTGAATACATATAAAATGATACCTTCTTGGACTTTTCTTGAGTCCCAGTCTGAATCCTTAAGGGCCCTTGGACCCAGCTTCCTAAATGCAATCCAAGCCTGGGAAAAAGAACTCTCAGTCTCCAGATTAGTCTTTTGTATAAACGAGAGAGAGAGAGAGAGAGAGAGAGAGAGAGAGAGAGAGAGAGAGAGAGAGAGAGAGAGAGAGAGAGAGAGAGAATCAACTTTTCCAATTAAACTTTGTTCGTGACACCATAAATTTTCAGTGACCCTTCACAATGCTTTCAGCGAAAGACGCCGAGATTAAAGAAAGGTGCGTTGAAAGTCTGTAATTTTCGTTCAATCGCCACTACAGTTTTTGGTCATGCAATCTTGGAGAATCAAGTTTGGCCTTCAGTGTCACAGATTATATTTTCGTGTTTGGGCACTTTCTCGTTGTAGGTAGTAGGTTGGCCAGGGCACCAGCCACCCGTTGAGATACTGCCGCTAGAGAGTTATGGGGTCCTTTGCCTGGCCATATAGTGCTGCATTGGATCCTTCTCTCTGGTTACGGTTCACTTTCCCTTTGCCTACACAAAGTAAATAGTCTGACATTTTACATATTCTCTTCTGTCCTCATACACCTGACAACACCGAGATTACCAATCAATTCTTCCTTTCTCAAGGGGTTAACTACTGCACTGCAATTGTTCAGTGGTTACTTTCTTCTTGGTATGGGTAGAAGAGACTCTTTTGCCAAAAGTTTTTATTGTTTATGTAGGAAATATTAATTTTAATGTTACTTTTCTTAAAATATTTTATTTTTCCGATTTCCTTTCCTCACTGGGCTATTTTCCCTATTGGAGCCACTGGGCTTATAGCATCCTGTTTTTTTTCAACTAGGGTTGTAGCTTAGCAAGTAATAATAATAATGATAATAATAATAATAATAATAATAATAATAATAATAATATCTGTTATCAGTGTGATTCCAGTGAAGGGATGCACATGTGTAGTATTGCTTTAGTATTTCTTATTTTTAACTGAAGCAGTTTCAAGTTTTCTTATCTCGTTCGCCAGCTTTATTTCCTTTGAAGAGTAGTGGTAATTTTCAAACTGTACAGAGTTCCCTTCAAGACATGGAACAAAGTATTGATTACTGTAAACATAAACGTATGTATGTAGCTGGTTCTTACAATTACTGTATCGTAATACTGAAGTATGTATTGCACCGCACGATTCAATGTGATTTCCAGTTCTGCGTAGGAATTACATAAGTTAGGTCATAAAGCTTTGAACGTCTTTGGTTAGTCTTTGATGAAAGAAATTGTCTCAAAAATACTCTCTCAAGCGACGAATGACGTTGAAGGTGACTACTATCTAACAACAGAATATTAAATTATGGGGAGAGTGATATTATAAATGGTCATCACATAACTCCAATGAAGATGGTATTA
>NC_090726.1:34277956-34285456 GCF_036898095.1 Palaemon carinicauda | reverse complement strand
TTATAGTTTAAATAAGAAATGCTTATTTTATTATTGCTACTGTTCTTTAAATATTTTATTTTTCCTTGTCTCCTTTCCTCACTGGGCTATTTTCCCTGTTGGGGCCCCCTGGGCTTATAGCATTTTGCTTTTACAAACTAGGGTTGTAGCTTAAAAAATTAATACTGAGGATAATAATAATAGTAATAATAATGATATAATAATAATAATAATATTTTTTTTTAGGTATGCCTATCAGTGAAACCGGAATTAACAAAAGAAATGTTTCATTTTTGGTGCCCACGAGACGAATGTGGTAATGAGAAGTAAATGTGAGCCTGGTTGAGCTTGTCTGAATATGAAAGGTCATTGTGCTAGGTAATTCAAATGTAGGTGTTGGGGATAGAAAATGTATTGCTGTCAATTGTGGATATCCTGGAGTGGATTAAAATGGATTTTCTTCTTGTGAATATGTATTAGGAAAGAACCGGGGTTCTCGGAAGCTTGGTGTTCAAAGAATATATATATATATATATATATATATATATATATATATATATAATATATATATTATATATCGATATATATATATATATATATATATATATATATATCTTTCATGACATTGTTTCAAACTTTGTTAATCTCTCTCTCTCTCTCTCTCTCTCTCTCTCTCTCTCTCGCTCTCTCTCTCTCTCTCTCTCTCTCTCTCTCTCTATAAATTATATATATATATATATATATATATATGTATATATATATATATATAGTTTTATCTTACATGCTATTGTTTAAAACTTTGTTGAACCCTCTCTCTCTGTCTCTGTCTCTCTCTCTCTCTCTCTGTCTCTCTCTCTCTCTCCTCTCTTCTCTCCTCTCTCTTCTCTCTCTCTCTCTCTCTCTCTCCTCTCCTCTCTCTCTTTATATATATATATATATTATATATATATAATATAATATATATAATTGAATAGTTCCCCTGTGGAATGAGTTATGCTTGTAGAAAGGAATACTAGATTTAAGGTGGCCAATCAAGAAGTGGAATTAAAGAATGACGACTGGAATTGATGAAATTATATTTGGTTGGGAAAACATTATTGAGTAACTCAACATGGTTAGTATTCTTTATCTGGAGTTGGGTAAGGTTCTTAGGTTACATTTGTAAATTGTGCCTTGCTCCAAAGGCAAAGGTGATAGACGACTGTATGAATTACATAAGCATGTTGTATTATATGCCAGTAGAGGTAGACATATGACGAAGACTTGAAGGGGAAGACCATTTGCATTTAGGCAATGGAGAGTAATTGTGAATAAAGATTTACTAATGAAATATTTTAAAACAGTTATGTAAGAAGTTTTTAGATAATGAAAACGGTATAGCATTGATGGACCCAGAAAAGGTGTATTACAGCATTTTTTGAGAGGGTGGGAATTATTATTATTATTATTATTATTATTATTATTATTATTGAATGCTAAGCTACAACTCTAGTTGGAAAAGTAGGATGCTATAAGCCCAGGGGTCCCAACAGGGTAAATAGCCCAGTGAGGAAAGGAAATAAGAAAAAATATTTTAAGAATTGTAACAAGGAATTGTTTAGAGTATAAGTTATTAAAAGTTAATGTAGTTTAAATTATTTAGATTACTCATTTGATATGATACAAAGACAGTTTGGCTGTTTTTTATGACAAAATGTTTATGTGATGAGTACATTGTCTTTCTGTCAGCTTAGTATCTTTATGGCTGGAGTAGTAGTGAGAAATCAGAGAATGATTATCTGCAAGAGAATAGTTTATATAGGCGCAAAGTTTTGGAGAAGAAAATTCTACGTCAATAAAGTCCAGAATGTTACTGGTTTGGTCATTTGAAATAAATGCAATTAGTTTTGTGGAAAAAAAATGACTGATAGGCTAGATAAGGGTGAATGGATGTCTTGAAGGAAGTATTGTAAAAGAATGTCCGTAATAGCAATTTATATTATTTGTTGTATATTAAATGCTGAGAGAGAGAGAGAGATGAGAGAGAGAGAGAGAGAGAGAGAAGAGAGAGAGAGAGAGAGAGAGAGAGAGAGAGAGAGAGGAGAGAGAGAGAGAGAGTTGGATCTTATCTTTATTCGCAAACTTCTATCGCAATTGTTTTCCATTTACATATTGGTTCAGTATAACCAAAGCTAAGCCCTAAATCTCTCTCTCTCCTCTCTCTCTCTCTCTCTCTCTCTCTCTCTCTCTCTCTCCAGTATATGAGGTGTCTGAATTGAAGTAGCAACACCTATAGAATTCTTGAGTTAATGTGGTTAACTTTCTTTACCGTTGAGAGGTTTCTTAGAAACCTCAGACACTCGTATGTCGAATAGAGCTGCTACTTACGACTGGTCCTTCTTTATTCCATATTCAAGTACAACTGAGTTCTTAGATGTTAAGTACTCTGTGCCTAGGGTACTTAACATTTTTCTTGATGTTTGAATTAGGTTTTCATCGTCCTGACACATTTGTTTGTGTTAGTCTCAACTTTATTTGGTGTTTTGAACGCAGTTGACGGTCGTTTGCGGAAAAGGAAGCAAGCATGCTAGTACCGACTGTGGAAGTTTACGTAATTATTATCATTATTACTTGCTAACCTGCAACCCTAGTTGGAAAAGCAGGATGCAATAAGGCCAAGGGCTTCAACAGTAAAAGATAGCCCAGTTGGGGGGGGGGGGGGGAGGCAATAAAGAAATAAACTACAATAGAATAACATTAAAATAAATCTTTCTTATATAAGCTATAAAAACTGCAAAATAACTAGAGGGCACTCTGTAGAGCACAGACCTCCGCCGCGGCAGCTTATTTTTTCAACCTTTTGCTCGACCTTGACTTTAATATCTATAAATTGACGGGGATTTTCATATACTCAAATATGAACCAAGTTTGAAATCTCTGTAACAGTGATGTTCAAATTTATAGCTGATTACGTGAATTGTACATTTTGCTTGACGGTGTTCTTGATCTTTGACCTTGACCTTCCAAAATTCAATGATTTCCAGATTTTTACTTATCAGTTAGTCCCCTGCAAATTTCATTAATATACCATTAAAATTTTGGCCAAGAAGTTGTTCACAAACAAACAAATACACACACAAACGCAGAAACAGGGGTAAAACAACCACATTCCAACTTCGTTAGTGGAGGTAATAAGGAGGTAAATAAATTACATTATTCTTATACAGAGGAAACCAGACTAATTATACTGATATATCGGAAACTATTATTATTATTATTATTTTTATTATTATTATTATTATTATTACTTGCTAAGCTACAACCCTAGTTGGAAAAGCAATATGCTATAAGCTCAGGAGCTCCAACAAGGAAAATAGCCCAGTGAGGAAAGGAAACAAGGAAAATAAAATATCTTAAGAAGAGTAAAAACATTCAAATAAATATCTCCTAAATGAACTATGTACACTTTAACAAAACAAGAGGAAGAGAAAAAAAATAAGTGTGTCCGAGTGTTCCCTCAAGCAAGAAAACTCTAACCCAAGACAATGGAAGACCATAGTACAGAGGCTAAGACACTACCCAAGACTAGAGAACAGTGGTTTGATTTAGTAGCGTCCTTCTAGAAGAACTGCTTGCCATAGCTAAAGAGTCTCTTCTACCCGTACCAACTGTCTGGCCACTCAAAAGACCCAATTACTCTCCAGCGGCAGTGTCTCAACGAGTGGCTGGTGTTCTGGCCAACCTACTACTTACGACAATTCTATTTCCTGAATGTAGATCTGGGGTGGCCGAATCCATTACAAAGATCTAGATTCGACAACCCCAGATCTACATCAGGAAATGGAATAGTAGAAATAATGTATTTGAATTTTAGTCTACAAATTGTCAAAAAAGTCTCTATACCTCAAATTGGTTTGGCTAAGGTCGAGGCAGAAAATTGTGGCAATTGTATAATCCCTAGGTAACTACTGCTTATGAATAACGGCAATGAAATATTACTCGACAATATGATTTAATATATCTCAATTGACATAAGCTCTATAATTCAGGAAGTTTAGATAAAAACTACGTTTATTTTTAGCTATATATTTTTTAAAATTATATTGTATTAAAGAGATTGATATTTAGAGAAAGACATCAATCTAGAGTTATTCAAGGACATATGGGTGTCGTGTAATAAGGAAGTTAAATATATATTCGATATTTTGTAAATTTTAAAACTGTTAAGTATTTACTCTTCAGAACAATGTTTACTGTAGGGAACCTAGCCTATATGCCATACCGAAACACAGTTTCCCTTATATAACAAAGAGCAAGTGTCTAGTTTATATATATATATATATTATATATATATATAATATATATATATTATATATAAATATATATAAATATATATATATATTCATGCCATCTCCTCCTACACTAAAGGGCCTCGAGCTTTTAATTAAATAATTCAACATTCATCATCTTCCACTTCTTAGTTCTCAGTCATGCAGGCCTGGGGTCTTCCAACTCTTCTGGTGCCTTGTGGAGCCCAGTTAAAACATTTGGTGAACTAATCTCTCTTATGTGCGAAGAGCATGCCCAAACCATCTCCATCTACCCCTCACCATCGATCTCATCCGCATATGGTACTCGAGTAATTTCTCTTGTAATTTCATTTCTAATCCTGTCTTGCCATTCAACTCCCAATATTCTTCTGAGGGCTTTGTTCTCAAAGCTACAAAATCTGTCGGATATTGTTTCATTGTCATACCACGACTCATGTCCATACAGTAAGGCCGATCTCACTAAACATATATAGCCTGATTTTTAAATGCAATTTCAGGCAATTTGATTTCCAAATTTTACTTAGCCTAGCCATTGGTTTATTTGCTTTTTTCAATCTTTCATTAAACTGAAATTCTGAAGATCCGGTATTAGAAATCATGGTTCCCTAAATATTTGAATGATTCCACCCTCATTAATCCTTTCTTCTTCCAATGATGTTTCATCTTCCATTGCATATTCCGTTCTCATCATCTATGTCTTTCTTTTATTCTCTGTAGATCTGATTTAATGGTTCCAGTGCAAATAATTTCTTGATATTAAAAAAGTACATTAGTTTCAATACTTTTCACTTGCAATTTTATGGAATTGCAATACGGAAATTATATTCTACTTTACTCTGTCAAAAGTTTTAAGGACGTTGGACGAAGGTCTTTTTCAGAATACTTCGTTTCAAACTCACAAGTACTGTTGGCTTCTTACCCTTCTGAGGAAAGAACCCCTAATTGGCTCATCTCCAAAAGCAGATTAAGCTCTTTAATCCTCAAAGCTAACCGTTGTATTTTTGTTTATTTTAAGCTTGTTCTCATATATGAATAAACTAAGTTATATATATATATATATATATATATATAATATATATGTATATATATATATATATATATATGTATATATATATATATATATATATATATATATATATATATATATTCTCATTGATTGTCAAACATCCTTTGTTTTGTGTGTGCAAGGCCCCTCTATAAAATACTATGTCAGTATGGGGTTAAGAAAGGTCTGACGTCACTAGTAGGTCTTTCATGGTGCTACTATGCGCTTTGAGTGAAGGGGTAGCACTCTATTTCTTAAAACGCAATTTCGTTATGAATATTAATACGGTCCAGATATACCATATTAAGAACATATTAAAAATAAAATTGAAGCAGTTGATTCAAAGGTAACAGTACAAGAAATTACCTTATATTTAATCACTACTTCGAACAGATTCATGTGATCCTGGTCATAGCGAAAAAAAATATATATTATGAGCAGAGTAATCTAAAAACTACATTTGCTCAACAAAAACAATATCTCCTAAAAAATAAGCTTATGAACTAAGTATAAAAAGAGAAAATTCAGTGAATAAAAAACACAAATACTGGCACATAATTCAAATAAAGAAAATGCACAATAAGATCAAGTGTTTGTGGAAAGAATAATATTAGACCATTTGAAGTTGGTAAAAACTTTTACCTTTTTCTTGTTTTTAAAATATCAAATGATGTGTATGCACTATGCCGCAACCTAAACCACAGTAAATGTATTGTACCTTTTTAAGAAAAGAGACAATAACCTCAAGCAGCAAAGTTGAGACGAACGATTTCGTATCAACAATAATAAACTAGAAATATAAAAAAATAAAACAATTGCATCAATGATAATATACTGACTTTTATTTTCAAAAAATTCATTTTTGGTCAGGAAGTTTAGTTTGGAATTTGGCTACTATCATGGGAAAGTTTTATATACTAATTTTATTATTTTTTGTCTGTAATTTCTCTTAGACGACGACTGATTCTCCTTTTGGTGTTTATAACCTATCGACTTTTTCAATGAGGGTTATCAGCGGAAGATCGAAAGACTGAGTGTGTAGTGACAGTGATTGTGTTTGTGAGATGACCAGGTGTCCCGTTAAGCCAAGGGCTTAAATTGATCGTCTCCTCACAACTCATTTCTTGCCCGTCTCCATACCAGTCGACCCAAGGTCTATAGATTATATCTATAGACCTTGAGTCGACCTACCTATAGTGACGTCATCCACCGCTGAGAAGACCTTGGGTGTGGTCGGTACCAATGTTACACGTTGCCAGTTTTTTTGTAATGGTAATGATATATGTAAATAATACATGTATATAAAGGAATAAATAGAATCGGAAATAAAAGTAAAGAAATAAACGGTTGTACTTACAAGAAGCAAATCTTTTCCCCACGACTCCCAAGGTCTTATTAGCAAATCTTCCTCCCAGGTGTTTAATCCAGCTCAACTTCAGGTCTTCTTGTTTTAGGACTCGTTAAAGGAATGTGGACAAAGGAAGAGGATTCCTCCACTAAATATTTGGAGAAAGGCCGCCGCTCAGCGGTGAGCTTCGATTTTATAGACTATTGCATGTGACATGTCAAAATGACGGCAAATATCTAGATAGATATGCACACGCACCCCCTCTCACCATGGGTATGACTAATCCCTCTCCCTCCTACCCGAGGGAGGTAGAGAACTGCGTGTGTCCAGAAAGATATATATATATATATATATATATATATATATATATATATATATATATATATATATGTGTGTGTGTGTGTGTGTGTGTGTGTGTGTGTACACTGTATATATATAGGGTAGATGGTTGAAGTTAATCTAAATCAGTTTGATTAAAACTAGAAAAAAATATACAAAATAATTAATTTTCACAATAGGCTAAAGTAAATATATTCATATATAATATTGCCAGTAAATATTTAGATATAACATTTAAAGTAATTTCATTGCCGCACCCAATTTCACTAGGTTTTATGCATTCGAGAACCTTTTCAAAAACACTCCGTTGGTTTCACTTGTTCTTTTCTTTTAATTCCGAGAAGTCAGAGATGGGAAATTCTAATTTTAACTGCAATATTTCTCTCTCTCTTTTATTCATTTTAACAAAAACTATACTGTTTAAAAACGAAAAAAAAAAAAAAACACTCCTGTACAACTAAACAATTTTCCTCTAGAAT
>NC_090726.1:34272956-34275456 GCF_036898095.1 Palaemon carinicauda | reverse complement strand
GAGCCAAGAGTATGTAAACATCCCATGAGACATATGTTCGCCAAAAAAAAAAAAAAAAGAAACATGCACTATACATTGGTGCAAGTACACTTACTGAAGTATAGGTCGGATTACTGAAAAATGAGGCTGACTGAAAAATTGTTTACAAATGTAAATTTACAAACTTGTGAATGCATTTCATTCTTTCGTATATAATGTCAATTACCGGATGTCATACAAACAAAACATCTCTTGATAATCAACATTCCTCCTTCCCCGTAGTATTATACTGTACTATTTAGAATATTTGTTTTAAGGAACCCAAGAAATAATGTGCTCTAAGCTTATTGAAGGTACAACATATTTTCTTTATTAGATTTAGTAGTTGGGAAGAATTTCGTTGTAGTTTTTAATTTTTTGTTTTATTTCTGCTTTTTAATATATCATTGTATGCTTCTTTCTTACTTTTAAATTACAATGGACTCTCCATTGTGTTTTTCTTGTAAGATGTAATTTCTGTCTAGTAAATACAAGTATAGCAAACATAATGTCTTTATACAACATTTACTTGGGTTATTAGATATATGAGAGAGAGAGAGAGAGAGAGAGAGAGAGAGAGAGAGAGAGAGAGAGAGAGAGAGAGAGAGAGAGAGAGAATATATCTTGAATGGTCAAATAATGAGCTGAAATTTTTATTGTGATGAAGTCTAATCTTCAGGGTTATTTTTCTTCCAATCTCTGAGTGAGGTTCATGTCATTTATTTAGGGCTCTACCGACAACCAAATTTTTTTTGTCTCCCTATGTACTAACCTCATTGAAGGTTAAGAGGCTGATATCCTTAACTTATTGTGATGTTAACAAAACCATGGGATTTTTTCATGTATATGCAGTTGGAGAGAAATACGCTGCATGTCATACATTTGACCAATTTGAAGTTCTAAACTTCGCAAGGGGATTGGAGTAACAATGCAAATTGTCGATGGAGGGTTTTTTTTAATAACTCCTTACTGCTAAATAATATACTATATGTCTGCCAGCCGAGTTTGATAATATTGTGAGATAAAAAAGCGTTTGTACATCTTATATATCAAAATATCTTTTTTTTATGGTTTTGACATTGACTGCCATTCGTACAAATACCGATGTTATTAAGTGTCTTGGGAAAACATGCATTAGTAACTGTTTCAACTAGCTGTGGTCATTAAAAGTCATAACTACATTTACTGTACTTGCTTTAACGTCAAGATTTCGAAGTTTGTCATGATAATAACGTTACATACTTAAGTAACTTTATTTTCGTTGATTAAGTTGTTAGATTTTGCCGAGGATAATTAGGAGGCTGCAATTAAATTTTCATTAGCCAAGGGATATTACCATGATGATCATGAGCAATCAGAGGGTAATGATAACGAAGAAAAGTGAGTTAGTAGTGATTGAGTATTATGAGGCACGTATTTACCACGAGCAAGAATTTATCGCTAAACACGATCAACATGAATTTTGACAGTAAATATGGTTTAGGTAGCATTTAAATGTGTATTGTCAATGCAACAAGCGTCAGTTTGTCATAATCTTCCCTGTTGGAGCCCTTGGGCTTATAGCATCTTGCTTTTCCAACTAGGGTTGTAGCTTGGCTAGTATTAATAATAATAGTAATAATAATAATAATAATATAATGATCATAAATGAAGTATTCTTCAGAATTTTGATTTTCACGTCCACCAACGAAGTTGGAAGGAGGTTATGTTTTATCCCCTGTTTGTGTTTGTTAGTGAAAACCTTCCTGGCCACAATATTAATCGCAGAGTAATGAAACTTGCAGGGATTATATATTATGTAAAAAGCTGGAAATTAATAAATTTTGGAAAGTCAAGGTCACGGTCAAGCAAACGTCCAATTCACGTAAGCAGCCATAAGTTTGTACATCGTTGTTACAGAGACTTCAAATTTGGTTCATATCTGAGTGTATGAAAATCCACGGCTATTAATAAATGTTAAGGTCGAAGGTCAAGGTCTAGTTCAATGTCAAGGTCAAGCAAAAGGTAAAATTCCGGTCATCAACCTTACGGCCAAAATTTTTATCATGAAGTAATGAAACTTGCACGGATTTTAAACTTATTTAAAGAGTTGGGAAGGATTAAATTTTGGAAGGTCAAAGGTCAAGGGCACGGACGAGCAAAACATCCATATCACGTAATCAGCTATAAGTTTGGATATCTTTGTCACAGAGTCTTCAGACTTGGTTCATATTTGAGTGTATGAAAATCCAAGCCAATTAATACATGTTAAGGTCAAGGTTGAGCAAAAGGTCGAGAAATTAACTACCGCGATGGAGGTCTGCGCTCTATTGAGTGCCCCTCTAGTTTACTATTTTCTTAAACAGTTTCAATAGTCTTATTTTGTGTCATATTTTGAATCTTCAGTCGTTAATCTGGTTGGACGATACATTTGAATTTCAACCTCGTTGGATGGTGAACAGCATAAGCCCTCGCCAATCATGATTAGTATTGATGATATCGG
>NC_090726.1:34252956-34267956 GCF_036898095.1 Palaemon carinicauda | reverse complement strand
CTAGCTGCTAACTCATTTCTTACACACGTTCTCACTCTCACCACTTCGTTCCTAACCCTATCTACTCGAGATACACCAGCCATACTCCTTAGACACTTCATCTCAAACACATTCAATTTCTGTCTCTCCGTCACTTTCATTCCCCACAACTCCGATCCATACATCACAGTTGGTACAATCACTTTCTCATATAGAACTCTCTTTACATTCATGCCCAACCCTCTATTTTTTACTACTCCCTTAACTGCCCCCAACACTTTGCAACCTTCATTCACTCTCTGACGTACATCTGGTTCCACTCCACCATTTGCTGCAACAACAAACCCCAAGTACTTAAACTGATCCACTTCCTCAAGTAACTCTCCATTCAACATGACATTCAACCTTGCACCACCTTCCCTTTTCGTTCATCTCATAACCTTACTCTTACCCACATTAACTCTCAACTTCCTTCTCTCACACACTCTTCCAAATTCTTTCACTAATCGGCCAAGCTTCTCTTCTGTACAGTATCATCCGCAAACAACAACTGATTTACCTCCCGTTCATGGTCATTCTCGTCTACCAGTTTTAATCCTCGTCCAAGCACTCGAGCATTCACCCCTCTCACCACTCCATCAACATACAAGTTAAACAACCACGTTGACATCACACATCCCTGTCTCAGCCCCACTCTCACCGGAAACCAATCACTCACTTCATTTCCTATCCTAACACATGCTTTACTACCTTTGTAGAAACTTTTCACTGCTTGCAATAACTTTCCACCAACTCCATATAACCTCATCACATTCCACATTGCTTCCCTATCAACTCTATCATACGCTTTCTCCAGATCCATAAACGCAACATACACCTCCTTACCTTTTGCTAAATATTTCTCGCATATCTGACTTACTGTAAAAATCTGATTCATACAACCCCTACCTCTTCTAAAACCACCCTGTATTTCTAAGATTGCATTCTCTGTTTTATCCTTAATCCTATTAATCATTACTCTACCATACACTTTTCCAACTACGCTTAACAAACTAATACCTCTTGAATTACAACACTCATGCACATCTCCCTTACCCTTATATAGTGGTACAATACATGCACAAACCCAATCTACTGGTACCATTGACAACACAAAACACACATTAAACAATCTCACCAACCATTCAAGTACAGTCACACCCCCTTTCTTCAACATCTCAGCTCTCACACCATCCATACCAGACGCTTTTCCTACTCTCGTTTCATATATATATATATATATATATATATATATATATATATATATATATATATATATATATATATATATATATATATATTATATATATATATATATATATATATATATATATATATATATATATATAGAAATAAATTTCTACCTCATACTTGGGATCGAACGCTAGCCCCTTCTAATGAAAGGCCAGGTCGAAACCAACCATGCCACGAGAGGCCATAAAAGGAAATCGAAACCTGACGCTAACTAGCTGTCCGAGGATTTACCTGGCGAGACATCAGTCTCTTACCAGCGAGTTTTACCCGATTTCCCCGGCCCACTTCGGACAGCTAGTTAGCGTCAGGTTTCGATTTCCTTTTATGGCCTCTCGTGGCATGGTTGGTTTCGACCTGGCCTTTCATTAGAAGGGGCTAGCGTTCGATCCCAAGTATGAGGTAGAAATTTATTTCTATTTGAACACGATGTTGTGTTGATATTTATCCATATTGACTCATTAGGGGTAATTTGAATGAATTACTACCAATTGTGTCACGTGGTGGGCCGGGGAAGTCGGGTAAAACTCGCTGGTAAGAGACTGATGTCTCGCCAGGTAAATCCTCGGACAGCTAGTTAGCGTCAGGTTTCGATTTCCTTTTATGGCCTCTCGTGGCATGGTTGGTTTCGACCTGGCCTTTCATTAGAAGGGACTAGCGTTCGATCCCAAGTATGAGGTAGAAATTTATTTCTATTTGAACACGATGTTGTGTTGATATTTATCCATATTGACTCATTAGGGGTAATTTGAATGAATTACTACCAATTGTGTCACGTGGTGGGCCGGGGAAATCGGGTAAAACTCGCTGGTAAGAGACTGATGTCTCGCCAGGTAAATCCTCGGACAGCTAGTTAGCGTCAGGTTTCGATTTCCTTTTATGGCCTCTCGTGGCATGGTTGGTTTCGACCTGGCCTTTCATTAGAAGGGGCTAGCGTTCGATCCCAAGTATGAGGTAGAAATTTATTTCTATTTGAACACGATGTTGTGTTGATATTTATCCATATTGACTCATTGGGGGTAATTTGAATGAATTACTACCAATTGTGTCACGTGGTGGGCCGGGGAAATCGGGTAAAACTTGCTGGTAAGAGACTGATGTCTCGCCAGGTAAATCCTCGGACAGCTAGTTAGCGTCAGGTTTCGATTTCCTTTTATGGCCTCTCGTGGCATGGTTGGTTTCGACCTGGCCTTTCATTAGAAGGGGCTAGCGTTCGATCCCAAGTATGAGGTAGAAATTTATTTCTATTTGAACACGATGTTGTGTTGATATTTATCCATATTGACTCATTAGGGGTAATTTGAATGAATTACTACCAATTGTGTCACGTGGTGGGCCGGGGAAATCGGGTAAAACTCGCTGGTAAGAGACTGATGTCTCGCCAGGTAAATCCTCGGACAGCTAGTTAGCGTCAGGTTTCGATTTCCTTTTATGGCCTCTCGTGGCATGGTTGGTTTCGACCTGGCCTTTCATTAGAAGGGGCTAGCGTTCGATCCCAAGTATGAGGTAGAAATTTATTTCTATTTGAACACGATGTTGTGTTGATATTTATCCATATTGACTCATTAGGGGTAATTTGAATGAATTACTACCAATTGTGTCACGTGGTGGGCCGGGGAAATCGGGTAAAACTCGCTGGTAAGAGACTGATGTCTCGCCAGGTAAATCCTCGGACAGCTAGTTAGCGTCAGGTTTCGATTTCCTTTTATGGCCTCTCGTGGCATGGTTGGTTTCGACCTGGCCTTTCATTAGAAGGGGCTAGCGTTCGATCCCAAGTATGAGGTAGAAATTTATTTCTATTTGAACACGATGTTGTGTTGATATTTATCCATATATATATATATATATATATATATATATATATATATATATATATATTGTTTCTATTAGTACATACATACATACTTACTGGAAAAAAAAATATATACATATATTTTTTTTAACTAGGTCTCGACCCTTAAAAGGTCTTTTGTTCTTTTTGATCGAGTCTTGAATTCAATCTGCATTTCTATTTTAAATGTCAAAATATATTAGAATTGCATTTTTATCCCTGTAACTTCCCTTTTGGTACCATGTTACCTTTTTTCTTTTGGATTGGAAAGGTAACCGAGTTTTCTAACTTTTCGCCGTTGAAAATTATTACTACCCGATGGATGATGGTCGTAATAATGCCTCTCATACCTTCCACATGAAGGTTTTTTCTTCTACAATAGACTTCCACTCACAGATTCTGAAAACTCCGAAGATGATACTTATCAGAGGATTACTTCCAATATAATGGGAAATTTACGTTTCTTTATCTATGAATAGTTAAATTGCGTTTTTTTTTTTTTTTTTTTTTTTTTTTTTTTTTAACTAGTTGACAAATTTTAGGGAATTCAGCCCAGTCTTTTCTAAGTCTAATAGTATATTTATTCCCAATCAGTTTAAGTTAAGATATAAAGTTTTACATTTCCTCAGTGATCTGATTCTTAGTCACTATCCTTAAGATTTCATGTACATCTTCCTTGCAATTTACGCGTAGTGTGATATGCTTTGTTTTGTGTTCATATTTCTATTATTTTCTTCTGTTTATTTGCAGTTATTTATTGAAATCACATTATCTATTTTCTAGACCTTTCTTCCATTCTGTGTGATATTTTATGATTTACTCGAACCCTATCAAGTATTCCGTACTTTCCGTAAGTCAAGTTCACGATATTATTATTATTATTTTCTAATCTACAACCTTGATTGGAAAAGCAATATGCTATAAGCCCAGGGGCCCCAACAGAGAAAATAGCAATATTAAAATAAATACTTCCTATATAAACCATAAAAAATTTAACAAAACTAGAGAAAAAGAAATTGATCATATGGGACCATTTAAAATAAGGAATGATCAAGGAAATACTGTCAAGGTATGGTTGTTATGTATTACATGTCTGTGGTCCCGGGCTATTAACTTGAAAATTTGTATGGATTTAACTTCAGAAGAATTTACTAGAGCATTACAACTTCATACATATGAATTTGGCATTCCCTCCTTATCTCTGTCTGATTTGGGATCGCAATTCGTTGCTGGTGCAAATCAGATCTCTAGTTTCTTGAGCGATTACGAGACAAATGCATATTTACAGGAACATGGAATTCAATCCTTTAAATTTGAGCAATATTACAAAGGATGTAATCAACTCGGCTCGTTAGTAGAGTCATGTGTGAAACTAACCAAGCGCTTATTATTTGGAGCAATGCGCAATAATATTCTTCCCCTTCAAGCAAGAGATATATATATATATATATATATATATATATATATATATATATATATATATATATATATATATATATATATACCTTTCGTTATAAACTCAGTGTTGACAAAACTAGCTTTCAAAGCGCATGCTTGTTGTTATAACCCCACTATCTTTACAGGAAATATCCTAATAATATTCTGAATTCAATTATTCAATGTCGTTTGCATTGAAAGGGAGCCAAACTTCCCAATTTAGAACAGTCTGTCGTTTGGCCAGCATTAAAACAACCAACACCCTTATTTCTCCTTCCATAAGGCCTTAACTTGATAGGCCATAACTTGACCACCATAACGACGGACCTTCAACAAACGCGTTGCCAGAGGCTCTGATTAAATTCCAGCATATTATTCGGAGCCGATAACTGTAGTGAGTTTATCTGGAAATTATATCCATGACAGGATTTCGAAGTAAAATCTTTATAAATATCAGTTTTCTAGTGGAAATAAACCTGAGATCTGTAGGCGGAGGTCTGTGAATATCAGGATTTCTCAAAGTCAGGATTCTACAGTTACTCTTTGAAAAAAAATAAAGGTACGTTGAATTAGGAATGAGTTTGAAGCAGAGGGATCCTTTACAGGTCGTCTTCACAGCATCTGCTGATAAGGTATTTTAAAGAAAAAGTATATAAAATTTGGTGTTCTTTTGCTTGGGTTTAACAAGGATGAGATATTCTTTTACAGGTGAAACTCTTAGAGACTTCATGTTTCCTTTCATTTCTTACCATCAGGTTTCACTTTTGCTCATTTGAACTTCATTAAGTACCTTGAACGCCAAGGGACATGAATTTATTACCTTGTTCTTAAATATTATTGCGTTCAATTCTGTAGTCTTGATCCTTCTTAAATCTACGCTGTGGTCATTCCCTCAAAGAACTCTTGTTTAATTCGTTAAACTATCAGTTTAAAGGTTTAAAGAATACTCATGAATGGTAGAGGCAAGGGAGCGTGACATTGCCCTATCAAGCAGGACAATGCCCTAAAGACTGACCATATATACATATGAACAGCGCCCAAGCCCTTCTCCACTCAAGCTTGGACCAAGGAGGACCAGGTAATGGCTGCTGATGACTCAGCAGATAAACCTATAGGCTCTCCCAAACCCTCTATCTATAGCTCACAAGGATGGTGAGGTTGCAGCTACCAAAAAAACTTGAGAGTTTAAGCGGGACTCTAACCCCAGTCTGGTGTTACCAGTCAGTGACGTTACCACATCACCCACCACAACCCTTAACATAGACTATGATGTCTTGTTTGTTATATTTATAATGCAAAATTATATGAGTAGTTTTATTAGGTTGGCTTGAATTTAATTTTTCGTAAATTTTAAGAACGAAACATGAAAATCCTGGGTCTTCTAAAACACCATCGTCATCCAGAACATTCACGATGGAAAAATTGGGTTCCTCTCCAAATTAAAAGTCAAAATATTGTTTATTCACAACAAAATTAATTTGAGGTTATGGGATGTTAATTATCCAATAGAGTCGTTCATCTTCATCCATTATAATTGCTTTTCAAGATAGTTTGGCAAAGCAGAAATACTCATATAGACAGAAACAATATGGGTAACATAATTTTGTTAAATGGTTAATAGTAATGAGAGAGAGAGAGAGAGAGAGAGAGAGAGAGAGAGAGAGAGAGAGAGAGAGAGAGAGAGAGAGAGGTCGAAGGCAACGGACTAAAATGAAATACCCCAGTTATTTGTTTTTATTTTTCCTTAATAATATAGTTTGAAGTAAATTATCTCTTTTTCTGATTTGTTTGTTTAAATTCTTGGTCAGGTGAAAAATACTTTTCGTTTTCATAAATATCTTAGGGAATAATATATATATAAATATATATATATATATATATAAAATATTATATATATATATATATATATATATTATATATATATATATAAAATATTATATATATATATATATATATATATATATATATATATATATATATATATATATATATATATATATATATATTTATGCACACACAAGGTCTGCTTTATAGGATATATGATTTCGAGGATAATTCTCAGTACATATTTCTTGAAGGTCTTTGCAGCGTCCATCTGCACTCACTATTTCAGCCTTCTTTTATAAAACCATTTCTGTTTCCTTTCTTTCATCTTGTTGTCCACTGTCTCATAACGTTTATTACGTTCTTCAACTGCAGGGATTTCTATCTGTTGCACGTGAATGCTGAGTTGCTTCCCTGTGTCCGGCCTTCTGGCACAAATTCGTTGATTTAATCGGATTTAAGCTCTCTCTCTCTCTCTCTCTCTCTCTCTCTCTCTCTCTCTCTCTCTCTCTCTCTCTCTCTCTCTCTCTCCAGCAGTTTGCTAATGCATTAAAGCACACACAATATTTACAGTGAACTCTGATATCGTTGATATCAAAATGTTGTTTCTGTCAATTTTGGCCATCTCTTATAGTACTAGCTGCACAGGAATGTAATGTGGCTATTAAAACACTCAAATATTTCTATATTATCTCATTCTAAAAGAAAAGGAAATAGATCTACCTGCTGGTTCATCATTAGACATTGCTTGGTCCTCCTTGTTCTGAATTTTGGCGCTGACCATATACAGTATGTGGTCTGAAGGAGATTAAACATAATATAATTCACATCATTGTCATCTCATTTCATTTCGATGTCTAAGAAGACTAGTCATATGTTACTCTTAAGATGGTATATTTGAGGAAAATAAGCTAAATAAATTTTGTAAAGATTTTATCGTATTTTAGATTTTTGTCTATCAAGATGTACAGTTTATTATCACCACATTTAAAGCGTCCTTTGTTGAAGTTTGTGAGACTAATATACTGGAAAATTATGAAATAATTTATTGGGCAAGTGATATATATCAAACAAGAGGGAATAAATGTCTTTTATTTATAATGGAGAATAAACTAAAGTAACAAGAATTTATTACAATAATTATGGGAAAATTTCAGACACGCGTTTTGATAAGTCTTGTTGTATAAAGTTATGTTATAACATGTCCATTTCCTATTGCATGTGACTACGTATTGGATACTACTACTACTACTACTACTACTTAGCTGGACTCAATTGTTTAGCCTATACCCCAATTCCTGGTTCTCTTTTTTCTATCTGGTTGTTCAATTTCTAATCAATTTTGGTTCAAAGTGCAATTGCAGGGTATCCTCCATTTATAAGCTGGTAATGAATGGCCTCAGTGCCAGGCCTTAGGGCTTCAATTCATAAGTCATATCTTAATGAAATGTCAAAAAAAAAAATCATCTTCATTCTCATTATTGTGTTACACAGTTTCCTTTTGAAGCTCATTGGATGGAGCATGGATTTGAGTGTTGTTTATTAGAGTAAAATATAGCGAGAGGCATTCAGTCTCGAGGAAGTCCCGGCACTTATCTGTAAACACAGTCTTTGAAAGATATGGGAAAGACGTAAAGAAAGCTCGTAACTTGTATACATTCATACATGTTTGGTGGTAAGAAAAGATCTGTAAATCAAGGTTATATAAATTACCTAAAGAATAGATGTCTGTCATTTTTACAGAAACCTCTCGGTAATATATTGGCAAGAATCTTCCGTACGTAGTACTATAGTCTATTTTTTATAGCGGTGCATATTTGCACCCACTCACAGGGGTGCCCTTTTAGCTCGGAAAGGTTCCTGATACCTGATTGGTCGGAAGTATTTTTGTCCGAACACCTTCATTGTTCTCGAATGATTACCAAGTAATGTGAATCGAAACTTATTTATTAACCTATATTTCTCCATCTGATATATGTTTTGTCAATAAACAATGTGAAAGAATAAATATATTATAAAGAATCGTCTTGGTAAGTCTAAATTTAATAACACAATCCGCCGAAGTCAACGACAGCTGCTTGTTTTCGGATGCACGCTTTGTAATTTTGTAATTTTTCACATATTTTAACGCAAATTGGCATAAATTACACTCAGCATAAGTTAAACATGTTATTATAAACTTTCTTTGAATACCAGAATTTACCAAAATCATAGAATTAATAAAACCCGATATTTGTGAAAACTTATGGGGAGGTAAAAGAACAGCCTCTAGCGGCCTGGGGGGAAAACGATCCCTTCTGACTTGTAGACGCAGTTTTTTTTTTCTTTCGTAATATAGTTCGGCCTATTCCTTTCAGTTTAAATAGTCTTGCATTGTCTCTCTTCGTATTATTTTGCTTAGTATTTTCCCTCATTCTTGTTCCTCACCTAATATCTATCTATTTTCCCGATATCACTTCTTTCATAAATGGGATATCCGCACTACGATTCCTTATTTCTTATCCTCTGTCGAAAGTGATGGCTTGAAGGGAAGCGCGTGCTAGTCTCATTAAAATAGTGTAGAGGCGGGAATAAAAAAAAATTACTATGCTTAATTTCAGGTTTACAGAATAGGTTATACTTTCTACACAGCATAAAATTTATGTTGTTATTATTATTTACATGCTTACTGACGTAAGGTACAAAACACAAGGAATCGTAGTGCGGAAATAACATAGGCCTATATGAAAGAAGGGATATCGGGGAAAATAGATAGATATTATGTGAGGAACAGGAATGTGGGAAAATATTAAGCAAAATAATACGAAGGGAGAGAATGCAAGACTATTTAAACTGAAAGGAATAGGCCGAACTATATTACGAAAGAAAAAAAAAAACTGCGTCTACAAGTCAGAAGGGATCGTTTTCCCCCCAGGCCGGTACAGGCTGTTCTTTTACCTCCCCATAGGTTTTCACAAATATCGGGTTTTATTAATTCTATGATTTTGGTAAATTCTGGTATTCAAAGAAAGTTTATAATAACATGTTTAACTTATGCTGAGTGTAATTTATGCCAATTTGCGTTAAAATATGTGAAAAATTACAAAATTACAAAGCGTGCATCCGAAAACAAGCTGCTGTCGTTGACTTCGGCGGATTGTGTTATTAAATTTAGACTTACCAAGACGATTCTTTATAATATATTTATTCTTTCACATTGTTTATTGACAAAACATACATCTGATGGAGAAATATAGGTTAATAAGTTTCGATTCACATTACTTGGTAGTTATTCGAGAACAATGAAGGTGTTCGGACAAAAATACTTTTGACCAATCAGGTATCAGGAACCTTTCCGAGCCAAAAGGGCACCCCTGTGAGTGGGTGCAAATATGCACCGCTATAAAAAATAGACTATAGGTATGCCGTTAGTTTTAAGTCTTCCCTTCTTCATCATAAGGCTCAACAGTACACAGTGTTCTAGGGCTTTCATTCTAGTTGGGACGAGATTGTGGAATGGTATTCCTAATGTTGCAGTTGAATCCGTAGAACTTGTGAAGATCATACTTGCAGCAAATGTTTTTCTGTTGAACAGGTTGACATAAGGGTATCTTCATAGCTTGAAATACTTTATAATTTTATTCATTACTTCTCATATATAGTTTATTCATTTCCTTATTTCCTTTCCTCACCTGAACTCCAGGCCTTATAGCATCCTGATTTTCCAACTAGGGTTGTATCTTAACTAGTAATAATCATAATATTAACAAAAATGTCTTTTACTGGAGGTCATTTATTTCCTTCACTTCGAAGTTGGTGAGATGTCTTTTCAGAAGTGTTTAAAATAGGAATAAGAGTTGTGACTGATTTACACAGTTGCTTTTTTCATTTACTTAAACAAATGTATTGGACTCGTTTCATTTATTCAAAATTCTTTTGTCATAAGTAATTCAAAAGATATATTTTTATGGGCGTGTTTTTCTTTCAGCTTAAAATAGTGTATAATTTCTTAGATAAGCCTGGGTGCAAAATAAAGTTTTTGATATAATTGCTCATGATGGTAATAGCAATGATAATGATGATAAAAGTAATGATAATGGGAAATATTTTTTTTTTTTCTAATCACATTGTTCTGTAATGATGTCTAGCTAGCAAAAGACCCATTGGTGTAAATTATTTTTCTTATTTAATTTCTGGAGAAAAACTTTCTCTGAATCAATTTCAAGATACGTGTTTTTAGTATAATCGAAGCGAGGGGAGTTTTGACAAAAAGTAGCTTAGGATAGCAGTAAATACATATCTCTCTTGCTGAAAATACAGGCTTGAAAATAAGACAATGTCAGTATATCAGCATGTTTTTATTCATTAAACCGTTCATGGAATAAAATGTGTAATAGATATTTCCCCCATGGAAACTAGGATTTTATAATCTCCGCATTTTTTATGTTAACGTAAAATGAACGACATGAAAGGAAATTACAATGGGTGTGTGCTGAAAGAGACATGCTGAATAAGTAGAAGTTCTCAAGTAGATATTATATATTGTGTCGTATTAGTTTAATTAATTTTATGTGGAACAGAATATATATTTTATCTGTATCATAGTTCATACACTCGAAAATACGTTTCCTTTAGAAATATGATGTGTAGAACGGCAAAATCTATTTACCCCGTTGGCTATAGCAGCTAGGGTATAGTAATAAAGGACTGTCAAATCCTAACACAATTAGGAGAAAAGCCTCTTAAAGTATTAATAAGATGTATGACAGTATGCAATTAGCTATTAGTTTTTAAGTTTTTGAGCATGATAAAGGAAAGTAGTTTGACAGCAATAATTTTACTTGTAAAACTATTGGATTGCATATATATAAGTATTCATATATATGTAAATATACACGCAGTATAAATGTATAGTCTGTCATATGTCAAATTATATATGATATCTTATACCAATGAAGCTTTTAACTTTTGAATCATGATAAGGTTTAATTTGTAAGTGCTGCCTTTGGGATATGTAACCCTAGATATATGGATTTGAAAATGAGGTCCATAAAAGATTATTCCTCGTTGTTAGCCAATCCACTTTGTTCTATGAAGAATATAGTAAAGAATATCGAAAAACTACTTATATTTAAAGTGTCATGAGTACAGGCAAGAAAGACTTTACGAAATTACCTTTTCTCAGTAGTCTTACAGAAACAAGAAAATTAAAGGATTAAGAGAACTTTGTTTCCTATTTCAAACCCCTAACGGGCATTGTCGTCAGGGCCCCTAATGCGATGCACGGTAGGCATAGCTTTAACCCAAAGCTATATCCACGTCATAGCCATCCACTTGACCTTCGATCCCATTAATTTTCTTCCATCCTGCTAACCAACCTCTTCTAACATTTTCCACACTGTTGGGGTTCTCCCCAGTGATAACCAGTAGATGAATGGCCTCCCTGGTCTGGTGTTGAGACATAGGGGCTAAATTAAGAAATCAAATCCATTCAACCCCATATAATGAAAAATAAAACGTAACCAGTAAGGCATAATGCTCAAACTAAATAACCAGTGGACAAAAAGCACATAATGAAATTTGATAATTGTAAAATAATGTGAATATTGATGGAATGAAATCCTCAAGTAACGTGGCAGGATTAATGAGAATTTTGTCTCACTAGAAACGTTGCATTCCTAATCCTGGTTTAAAGGGGAACCTTTGAGATAGTATCTTGAAAGTATACGAAAGTGAAGCTCCCCTTTTGTAGCCTAGGAATTCTGTTTTGCTAAAAAAAATGTACTCAATAAAATTTACACAATAAACGTCATTTTGTATTTTGCATTTGTAAAGTGATTTTTTTTTTACATGGCGTTATTATAGTTATTATTTTTTAGCATAGGTTTACTGGTGGTATTACTCAAGGGACCTAAGGAACATTGTAGTTTCCTTCCTCTCTTTGATCACTTTTTAACCATTTGTTGTAACTCCGTTCCAGCTTCCTTTCTTCCCTCTTGCTATCAAACCTCTTAAACTTTATTTCATACTGCAACTTTAATGTTTTCTCCCAGTTGCACCTTATTGCTGAATGGCCTCACAGCATCCAGCGACGGCTTATATGAACCAACGAACTACTGTCCAGTTGACCATTGGATTTTAGCAGCCACTTTAATATGTAAAGTAAATTAACAGAGAGAGAGAGAGAGAGAGAGAGAGAGAGAGAGAGAGAGAGAGAGAGAGAGAGAGAGAGAGAGAGAGAGAGAGAGAGAGAGAGTGTAGTAGTAGTAGTAGTAGTAGTAGTAGTAGTAGTAGTAGCAGCAGCAGCAGCAGTGAACGGTTCCATTTCCTGGGACGTCTAAATAAACATTATCTTATCAGATATGTGTGGGAGCTCGCAGGCGTAGCTTTGTTTATCTTAAAACGTGCATGGGAGGAGGATACCTTGGCTTATGTACGTATCCCATTCCCATTAATCAACAAGATTATCTATTTCATTATTCAAGACACAACCAGAATCCACGTACACCAATTTAGGTTTAAAATTAAACTTTCAATTTAATGCGTTGCTCGTTCTGATGATATGAATTAATGGATTTATAAAAATTTTGTATTTCATATACATGTGACTGTGATTCCTAAGAAACTGTTTTCAGAACAGATTAAACAATTGATTCGATTAATAGACCATCATGATGGATGTTTCTCAAATGTATCAAAAATTCTAACACGAAAACCCAGTTCTTTGTACTAAGTACAGTGAGGACACAAAGTGATTTAGTTTGCAATTCGCAAAGGATCATATTTAACCGAGCGTTATTATTTTCTTTATATATGTTGTTTTATGATTTGTTGAAGAAAGGATACAAAATATTGTCATGGAAACCTGCTGAGATACGCTATCTCACATAGGTTTATCCTAATATGAGGTAGAAATTTATTTCTATTTGAACATAATTTGTGTGGATTTGCAGCACATATTGACTCATTAGGAATAATTCGAATGAAATTCTAACAATTGGTGGGTTTGGAAGTTAAGTACAACACTCTGGTAAGTAAGATAGTGGTCTCACCAGTTAGTCCTGAAATCCAGTTAGCGACTAAGTTCCGACTACTGGTCAAAAAGAATAAAATTATTTTTTCGTAGTGTTAGAGAGAAAATTGGCTTATCGAATTGCCTGCTTTTTGTTTTTAAATCTGAAAGATTTGGTAGAAGTATTAAGTCAGTTTTGTTGTATAATCTGAAATTGAGCCCCAACATTTATAACATTGCCAAAAAGTATTGGGTGCATTTGAAGATTTTTTTTTTTTTTTTTTTTATTTATTTTTTTTTTTTTGGGTTACCCATAACCCCTGCAGAATCTAGAATAAGAAAGCCTTCACCGTAGGCTGAAAATAAATTGGTTAACCGTATGATATTGGTATCCTTTTTTAGCCAATGATAAGAAAATTACTTATTAGGATTTTATAAGTCATTGCATTTAGTATCGAGTAAAAACCAAAATTTCAAAACCTTTCTCACTTCTTGTTGCAAATGATAAAGATACCGATTATTGTATTACCTTTAACAAAACTAAAATTGCATTACAAGGAGAAATATGAGATGATTGATTGATGGATTTAAAGTTTTCTGGCATCCTGACGTCTAAGGTCATTGACGCCGATATCATTCATTATATATGAAAAATAAAAGATTATGCAATTAAAACCATAAACGTTAAGAACATTATAAAAGTTAAATAAAGATCAAGGTCCATAGAGTACCTTACTCTATAGACCTTGATAGAGATTATGTAGTTAACCATAAAGGTACTTGAAAATAAAGAGGGTTAGATACAGAAGTTAAGGAACGATATGAATTATATAGTCCATTTCTTTTAGCGAGGCAGATTTGCACCGACTCGCAGCGGTGCCCTTTTTGGTCGGAAAAGTTTCCTGATCGCTGATTGGTTGGACAAGATAGTTCTAACCAATCAGCGATCAGGAAACTTTTCCGAGCTAAAAGGGCACCGCTGCGAGTCGGTGCAAATCTGTCTCGCTAAAAGAAATGGACTATAGTTTATTTGTTATTGGTATCATTATAGATTCCATCTTATGAAAATAGACATTTCCAATGGATTAGGAATATCAACACGAATATCGTCATGAGAATTTACAATATGATGCACTTCCCGCATGTAAAACTGCATCCTCTTTCCGATAATCAGGTTAATTAAAGATCTTCGTTTCCTGTAATCCGGGTGCATTACAAAGGGCATACCGGTGTCTGCTTTGAGTCTCCAGTTAATAATTATGCCAATTCTTGCATGTCCTTAAAACTTTATGCTAAAACAGGAACTGCTTTGTTATCGAAAGGAATGCATGAACAAAGAGGAGGTTTGGGAGAAAGAGAATGATATTGATTTAATCCAACTGTACAGTATATCTCAACAGAGTAATGTCTACATTGGTATCCGAGTGTGTTATAGGCTCAAATTACTTAAATAGAAAAAAAAAATCTGCTAATTATAAACGTTTCTAATTTTTCCAATTATTTTTTTGTTGTTATTTTACATTGCATTATTTAGTTTAAAAGGTACTCATGTATGGCAGATGCTAGTGACAGGTCATTATCAACTAGTTAAAGAGACTTTGTCGTGTCTTTCAGTTTATTATACCTTGTTAATTTGTTTTTGATATTA
>NC_090726.1:34240456-34247956 GCF_036898095.1 Palaemon carinicauda | reverse complement strand
CGGGGCAGTGTTATCTTCGATAACCTGTTACGGTTTTCTTGGGTATTTTGATGGCTGGCCTTTTCATGAGCTTTCCTTAGGATTCACAGGTGTTGGCTCTGAACCACTGTGGCATGGTGTTAACGCTCCCATGATGGAGCTCTCAGTTGGGTGATCGAGCCATGTTTCACCGGTTTCTGTCAACGTAAGTTGTGATGGAACATAGCCTAATAGACATAATTGGTAAATCTCCTCAATACTAAAATTTGTTCAAAACATATTTATGGAGCCACCAATCACTTGAAATTGACTCATGAAACCCATGAGTGGTCGATTGAACCCTGGTTAAGAAACACTGTGTGAAGGATATAACCTCAAATTGTGATACTCTTTTGAGTCTAGTTCATTGAGCATATGTGGGTCCGATTGTACCCAGGTTACGAACCACTGCTTTAGAGGATATAGCCTTAGATTGCGTTACCCTTTTTACCCCTAGATTACATTCTTGGTCAGAATCATCTTCCGTCGAGTGACTACCATATGCTAAAACACCTTCTGTACACATACACACACATGATACATATACACATACATATATATTTATATATACATACATACATATATATACAGTATATATGTATATATATATATATATATATGTATATATATATATATATATATATATATATATATATATATATAGTGTTTGTGTGTGAGAAAATATGAGTGAGTGAAATTAAAACACTACATTATACATGGTCTTTTTTAGGACCAACATATTTTATTAACTGGTTAACTTTCAGTCGAATACCGAGACTTGAATATCCTCTTCATCTGTTCATCTGTTCTTATATAACCTATATAAAAACAGGCAAACTAAAGAGATAGCATTGGATAGCGTAGGCAAGTGAATTATCTTGTTCAGAAAATGTCGTTATGTGCTTTATTGTAGAAATAAGGGAAAGAATTGAATTTTTCCGTAACAGAGAGAGAGAGAGAGAGAGAGAGAGAGAGAGAGAGAGAGAGAGAGAGAGAGAGAGAGAGAGCCTTACCTTACCTTATTGCCTTATTTTTTGTTTGGGTTCCCCCAGGTCCCTCAGTGTGAGGCACCTCGTATATCCACCAGAGAGTTGCTAATGCATCTTCCGGTGTATTTTGCATCTTCCAGTCTTGGATGGTCTGGGATGCATCTTTAGGTATTTATCGAGCTTATTCTTAAACACATCTACGCTCACTCCAGATATGTTTCTTAGATGAGCTGGCAGCACATTAAATAGTCGCTGCATTATCGATGCTGGTGCGTAGTGGATTAATGTCCTGTGCGCCTTTCTTAGTTTACCTGGAATATTTTTTGGCACTATTAATCTACCTCGGCTTGCTCTTTCTGATATTTTAAGCTCCATGATGTTTTCAGTAATTCCTTCTATTTGCTTCCATGCTTGTATTATCATGTAGCGTTCTCTTCTCCTTTCTAGACTGTATAGTTTTAAAAATTGCAGTCTCTCTCAGTAGTCAAGGTCCTTAACTTCTTCTATTCTAGCAGTAGAGGACCTTTGTACACTCTTTATTTGCGCAATATCCTTTTGGTAGTGTGGGTACCATATCACATTGCAGTACTCGAGTGTACTACGTACATAAGTTTTGTAAAGCATAATCATGTGTTCAGCTTTTTTTGTTTTAAAGTGTCTGAATAACATTCCCATTTTTGCTTTACATTTAGCCAAGTGTTGCTATTTGGTCGTTGCATAACATATTCCTATTTAACATTACACCAAGGTCTTTAATTGCTTCCTGGTTTGTGATTGTGTCATTATTAGGTCCCTTGTATGCATACACCATTCCTTCTCTGTTTCCATAATTTATTGATTCGAATTTATCGGAGTTAAATACCATCCTATTTATCTCCGCCCATTCATATATTTTGTTTAGATCTCTTTGTAGTGAGTTCCTATCTTCATCACAAGTAATTTCTCTACTTATTCTTGTGTCATCGGCGAAACTTCTCACTACGAAGTTTTCAACATCACAGTCTATGTCTGAGATCATAATAACAAACAGCAGTGCAGCTAATACCGCACCTTGTGGCACACCCGATATTACCTGGGCTTCATCTGATTTCTCGTCATTTGCAACCACTATCTGTTTTCTGTTTTGTAGGAATTCTTTTACCCATTTTCCTATCTTTCCCACAATATTATGCTTTCTCATTTTTTTCTCCAATATGTTATGGTCTACCTTGTCAAAGGCTTTTGCAAAATCTAGATAGATCACATCTGTGTCTTTTTCATTTATCATATTTTTGTATATGTTTTCATAGTGTGCTATCAGTTGGGTCTGTGTACTTTTTCCAGGCACGAAACCGTGTTGACCCATATTAAACAAATTATTTTTGACCAAATGGTTCATTATTTTCTTTTTTATTACCCTCTCATACACTTTCATAATATGTGATGTTAGACTAACAGGTCTATAATTGCTTGCCTCTAGTCTTGATCCACTTTTGAAGATAGGGGTTATATAAGCTAATTTATGTTTAACATATATCTCGCTCATATCTACAGTATTGCAAGCGGCTTCGCGATAGTGTTTGCAGTTTTTTTTAACAAAATCGCTGGAACTCCATCTGGTCCGGCTGCCGATCCATTTTTAATTTCGTTTATAGCCTTGACAATATCTGCTTCACTAATATCTATATCCGTTAGATATTCAACATTTTCTTCTCTCATTTCTGTTTCATTATTCTCATTCGCAATTCTTGGCGTGAACTCACTCTTATATTTTTCTGCTAATATGTTGCATATTTCCTTTTTTCATTCGTTAGCCGTCCTTCAATTCTTAGAGGGCCTATTTCTAATCTCCCTTTATTCATCTTTTTTGCATAGGAGTAAAGTACTTTGGGGTTTCTTTTTATATTTTGAAGTGTCCTTTCTTTTAAGTCCCTTTTTTCATTTTCTTTCGACTGTATAATCTTTTGTTCTGCATTTTCTATCTTACATTTTATTTCTTTCATTTTCCACACATTTTTTTCTTTTGCAAGATTTTTCTTCCACTTTCTAATTTTCTGAAATAAGATCCTTCTGTCTCTTGGTATGCACGTCTTTTGTTTATTGTTTTTTTTCGGTACATATTTTTCAACAATTTTCTCCAGTATTTTGTACAGTATGTCCGTATTTACCTGTATATTATCACTTACAAATACATTTTTCCATTCTTTATTCAGTTCTTCATTTATTTCTGACCATTTTATATTCTTACTGTAAAAATTATATTTTCCATATCCTTCCCAAAGTTTTGTGCTTTTATTAATTCTGCGATCACTTGCTTTGGAAGGAACTATCAATTCTATGACATTGTGGTCTGAAATTCCCTTGTTATACACTATTATTTCTTTAACATAAATTAACAATAAAGCCATATAAATGAGAGAGAGAGAGAGAGAGAGAGAGAGAGAGAGAGAGAGAGAGAGAGAGAGAGAGAGAGGAGGAGGAGGGGTCGACTATAATTATTATTATTACTTTAACCAGTGGGTTAGGAGGAAGCAATGTTTGTATTTATGATGGCTGGTAGAAAGATACGCAAACATGTGAAATGGTATATATAACATGTTAAGTGAATCTTTTTTTTTTTTTTTATAAACCGAGAAATTTATGTTCATCATTTGGCAGCCAATCCGAAATCTAATCAAATATTCAGGGATTTTCTCTCTCTCTCTCTCTCTCTCTCTCTCTCTCCTCTCTCTCTCTCTCTCTCTCTCTCTCTCTCTCTCTTACTCTCTCTCTCATTTATATGGCTTTATTGTTAATTTAAGTTAGTTTGCACATTTCGTCTCTTGAGTTTTGAATGATTTGATATTACCCAAATAAGATTTCCTCCGAATTATTTTGCTTATATGTTTTTATTTATAGTAGTAGAACAATCTTTGAGATCGCTATTATTCGTTATTGACCACAGATGTTTTAAGACATTTATGGGAAGTAAATGAGCTAGTTCAATTTTATAATGTTACTGTCATTAGCTTTGTTCACTGACATATCGATTGCTGATAAAAATTCCTAGGAGTTAAATATTTATTATTATTATTATTATCATCATCATCATCATAAGCTTAGGTCAACCCTAATAATACGGGTATTAAAAAATAGGAACTTCCGCAATTGAAAGGGCTCTGCGTATATGTTAGTACCTTTACAGCATTGTTACAGAAGGGTTTAATGGAAATTATAAATTTCTTGAAATTTAGGCTCTATTCCCGTAATCTTGAAAATCAAGCGTTATTTGATCCCTCAGCCTTGGTATCCATGGGTTCAGAAAACTAATATCTTTTGAAGCTCATAATTTTTTTTCCTCTCTCTCTCTCTCTCTCTCCTCTCTCTCTCTCTCTCTCTCTCCTCTCTCTCTCTCTCTCTCTCTCTCTCTCTCTCTCTCTCTCTCTCTTGTTATTCCACCCATGTCTCCTCAGCTATGTATGTGTTCGTACCCAGTCCCGTTGGAGAACAAACAGGGAAGGAGGGAAGGCTGAACATGAAATATGTAAACGGAGTTTCTGGAAAAAGGCTTAAAAGAGTCAAGTGTCAAGTCTGTGGCAATAACACACTTCTGGCATTCATAATGCAGACGATAACTTCCCAGGAGGTACGTGAAAAATAGAAAACACAAAAACTGGCAGAATATTAAAATATACCTACATGGAGTCTCTTCTGATTACTGTTGTCTACGAAACCTGAATTTCATAGGTAATTGAAACAGGAAGGTTGGAAGGGCATACGTTTTGTAAAGGTTGATAGCTTCCCTGGCCCCATCACCGGATAACAGATTCATGAAAATAGATTATGCTAACAAGATAAGAGAAGAGGGGAGAATGTATCAGGATGGATGCAATAAATAATATCAGGGTTTACACTTCAGCAAGTGACCATTACCTTAGATGCTGCTGCTTCTTACCTTGGATTACCTTAAAACAAATTTCAATTTCCTTAAATTTGAAGCTAGTAAAAACGGAATTACCTTTAAAATATCATTACCTTAGAAATTACATTGAAACCATACAAATTACCTCAAACTAAGGTAATTTCCTTAAACCGTGAATAGATGGCGACTCTTGACATAAATTGTCTAAGAAAGCCATTGAGAGGGAAAGTAAGGAGGGATTGTCCGTTGAACCAAATTTTCTTTATGACAGTGAAGTGTTGAAATTCAGTCGATATGAAAGATAAATGTTTCAAGTGTTGCAATGAATGATTTGATTTGCATATGTAGGGTAAAAAGATGTTTTGTAAATAAGAACGTACATAAAAGTGGTATTAAAAGGTTAGCAAATATGAATGGATATGTATTTTGATGTGGGTGTGGGTATATTGAAAGAAGGGATGGCAAAAAGATCGTAAAAAGTCCAAATTCAGCCTAGATAGATCTAGATGGATAGTGTGAAGATGTGTGTGAATGGCGAAGGAATTCATACACGATTCTGCAGTTGAAATAGGAATACTTCAGCAACTGCTGTTGAATGTTCTATGGAGCCACCTCTGTTAGAAAAACGTCTTGATGTTACTTAAAACAGTATAAAACTGGTTCACATGAAATTGTTGTAGTGATGGAACACAGAGATTACGAGGATCTTAATTAGAGGCTGTGGACGTTTGAGGATGAAATAAAACTTCCAAGTTGAGTAAAAAAAAAAATTCTTTTTTTTTTTCTTTTGTGGTGGTGGTGGTGGAAATTACTTTATTTTTATTTTTATTTTTTTTGTGGTGGTGGTGGTGGAAATTACTTTTTTTTTTTTTTTTTTTTTTTTTTTTTGTGGTGGTGGTGGTGGAAATGACTCAAATGTGGTTTGAAAACTTTTGATGATCATATAAGAATCCATAGAGTGCTATATGCTGTCTGTTATTGCTGGTTTATAACGTGAACAATGAAGCATTTTCTATCTTAACCAATTTCTCTCTCTCTCTCTCTCTCTCCTCTCTCTCTCCTCTCTCTCTCTCTCTCTCTCTCTCTCTCTCTCTCTCTCTCAGATATTGCCACCAGGTTGTTGGATATTTTTTCTCTACTTTCAGATTTATAAGCAATTATTTCTCTCTCTCTCTCTCTCTCTCTCTCTCTCTCTCTCTCTCTCTCTCTCTCTCTCTCTCTCTCTCTCTCTCTCTCTCAGATATTGCTATCAGGATGTTGAATTTTCTACTCTACTTTCGAGGTTGATAAGGGTAATTCTCTCTCTCTCTCTCTCTCTCTCTCTCTCCTCTCTCTCTCTCTCTCTCTCTCTCTCTCTCTCTCTCTCATTGTCTTTGAGTTCTCATGTATGTTTTTTTTTTTTTTTTTAAGATAAACAACAGTGCAACATGAACATGAAATATGCAAATTTTGTACGGGAAAATTAAGTGAAAAGATTTCTTGTTTAATCTCGTGCAATTAATCACTGCTCAACGTACATATTTCATGTAAACTAGATAACGTTTCGGGAGATAAACAGAGGAAAAGGAAGAATGTTAATACAAGAAATTAAAATTTAATATGCGAAATTATTAGAGCCTAAATATTCTATAATTCACACCCTTTGCTTAAGGACCATACGTTTATACAATAGGATAAGCAGGACTGAGCATTCGATCAATGATAAATATGCACGGTTAACTACACATTACAGTATGTTTTCCTTTCCATCACACATATATATACAAGATATACAGTAGTACCTCAGTTTTTATGCGTTTTTTTTTCTTCTTCTTCTTCTTCTTCTTCTTCTTCTTCTTCTAGGAGCGAGTTCGCAATCTAAAATGCTCATATTTTGAAAAAAATTTTGCCATAAGAAATAAAGGAAATTCACTCGGTGTTGCACAAATCCATAAATACATATATGTTCATAAGTACACATATATTCATTTTAAAAAGTTTTGCCACAGTAATTATTGAACAATTTAAAACCCTTAACATCAAAAATTAAAAATGAAGGATAATTCAAAATGGAAATTTGAAATAATTGACATTACCTCACCCTTTACCTTTGAGGAGAGTCATTTCTGTCGTGAGGGAGACAAGAGAGGAGGAGGAGGGGTGGGGGGGGGCGGTTGGTAGCGGTGCGTATTGTTTACTACTTGGAAGGAGTATCTCCCTTCATGAACAGTTCTTGTAAGATATTTAAATTATGCTGTATGAACATTTGATCGTCTTTATTTCTTTTACCATCTAAGGTTCAATTTTGACAAGAAACCTATCTATAGACGACGGATTTTTGCCTTTTCATTAGAATGGTAGGAATTTATGGTAAAAATCACGTGAACACGGCTTGAACACTGATTTTATGGCGTATGGTCACCGCGTAACTGTTTTCATTCTATACTCATGTCCATAGAGTAACACCGATCTCACTAAACTGATATATTATCTGATTTTTATATGTAATTTCAGGCTATTTGATTTCCAAATTTTACTTAACCTAGCCATTGTATTTAAGTATTTAGGAACTATGATCTCCAATACAAGGTCTTTAGAATTAGAGTTTAGTATAACATATATGTTACAGAATTT
>NC_090726.1:34238093-34239956 GCF_036898095.1 Palaemon carinicauda | reverse complement strand
TTTAGGAATTATGATCTCCAATACAGGATCTTTAGAATTAGAGTTTAGTATAACATATATTACAGAATTTTTCCTTTACTTTCAAACTACTCGCAGTACATTGGACAATGAAAAAATATTTTTCACAAACCTCCCTCATACCTTTCAAACTCTAGTCAGCCACACAATCAAGCCATCACCAGCGTGGTGTTGCGCATCACTTGTTCCTTCAACTTCTATCGTCATTTCAATCAGCGGCTTAATTGGGCGGTGACATTTTAACATTCACTTTTAGGTCCTATTTCAACCTTACGCTTACCATTTTCACGTTATTCAGTTTTTTTTTCTCTCTCTCTCTCTCTCTCTCTCTCTCTCTCTCTCTCTCTCTCTCTCTCTCTCTCTCTCTCTCTCTCTCTCTCTCTCTCTCTCTCGTACGCATACATACAAAAACAATCAAACACTTTATGTACGTATATGTGTGTGTATGTATATATATATATATATATATATATATATATATATATATATATATATATGTATGTATACACACACACACACACACACACATATATATATATATAATATATATATATATATATATATATATATATATATGTATATACATACATACATATATATATATACATAGATAGATAGATATGCAGGAAACGGTAACGGTAGCTCAACTTCTAAAATCATCATTTAGATGTTATAGAAAAATTGTTTTATAGATTTTGTAATGTCTTCTAGTATTACGACATGAATGTAAGGAAAAATAAATTTGTTCAGAAAAAAATTTAATTTTAAATCACTGAAGGGAATGACAAGTATATTATTTGTTACTCAGATCTTTACTACTTAAACAACATTGAATCTCGAAAGCAGACTATAGAATTCGTAGAGCCATCAATAAAACTTGAGAAAATACGATAAGTATTATGTTTCAGCGTGCATTCCTTTGATGCCTGAAATCTTCTGTAGATTGCGTTATCTCTTTGCAATTATTACTTGAAAGTTCAACAGTGATGGTAAGAAAAGACCCTCCTACTCCCAGTTATTTGGGTTCGAATTCCAGGGCCTCACGATTAACAATATCAAAGGCTGCACTGAAATCAAGGTCAATCATACGAAGTTTACTGACCACAATCAAATGATATCTGTACATTATTGGAAATAGTAAAAAGGGCATCCCTCTTTGCAAGGACTTTGTGAAAGTTAAATTTTAAGCTAGGTAATAAATCGTTACCCTCAGCATATACTCTATTCTAAAATTAGATAATATGGAAGTTGAGTGGGAATCAGTAAGGCTAGAGGTGCCACAAACACATTTACCTAATGGAGTAACATTACCAATTCTTCATAAATTGCAAAAAGATTAATTTCTTGCTAACTTGCAAACAATTAGACAACTTAGAAGCTTTGAAAACCTGCGGTCTTGAAAACAAAAGAAAAGCACTATTTTGGTCTCTTATCTCCCTAATATATGCAATATATATTACGTGCGTTCATTTTCTTTGCCATCATGTGAGGCATTTATCCCAACTTTGGATATATGAAATCGACATTGACATTAAGTGGCCATGACACCCGCTAAACTAAAGTATGCTCATCACATTGCCCCCCTGATGGATAGACCCATTACCTCCTAAGTGAGCCTGATATTCTTGGGAAAATTTTTCAGTCTTCGGAGGGGAGGACGGTTTGTTTAATGACATCATCGTTTATTGTTTCATATTTTTATATCTTAGGGTGTGCCATCTTGAAAGAGGTAAAACTATCACGTACCGTTTTGGGGTTGTTTGTGTAGAAAAGCTGAATGTGATTTTATTTGCTTTGCAATAAAATTAGTTCATCAATTTACTGTTTTCTTAATATCGTATGGTA
>NC_090726.1:34213093-34230593 GCF_036898095.1 Palaemon carinicauda | reverse complement strand
ATTATTATTTTTTACGGGTTGGTGACCGTAATATCACTCTTTACGTCAATATATACGTTTTTAAAACGGTAAAAATCCTGGAATAAATGTTGCCAAGCATTCACCGTTTTCTACATGCAATATTTTAAGTGTTTAATATATTTATATTGATTAATTGATATTTCAACCAAATTTTCATTTTTTTACAGTATTTATACAGTATGGACCTATGTAATCAATTGATATAATTTTGAAGTCCTTTTCTCCGCTATTGTTACCATGTCTTTTGTTTTATAGCTAGCTAATGTTGCATATTATTTTATCATGAAAAGTCATTACAAGCAATTAGTTTACATTTATTTATGTGCTTGTATACAATTGCCCGTTGTTTACAAATGATTATGTATATACGCATCTGCTTGTGTTGGTACTTTATTTCCATTGGGGTCTTTACATGTATATTTTTAAGAAAGGTGGTTTTAATTTGAAGACTTTCCCTTTATATTTGAAGTGTCCTTATTTGAATCATGATTGAAGTAATTATTTTAAACTATGTGCATATCTCCACCTTTGATCTCACTATCAACCTTGTAGCGTGGAATTCCAGGCTCTATCCCGGTGCTTCAGTGGCTAAATGTTTTTGTGTTCTAAAAAACGTTATCAGTAGTATAATTGTTCCTTTAAATAAAATATCTGATTTAGAGATAACCATTAACATCATATAGTTCTGAAAATCATCTTTCGGATGATGTTTAATAGATGCGTGATGATTCTTAATTACTATGAAAATTACCACAGACGTAAATACTATATCCTGGAAAAAAAAATATGGGATTTCGGATATGAGCTTCCCTCAATTTCCCAGCCTTGGATAGAAGGGACATTAAACGCACAGGTTTTGTGGGTCCCTTAGTCGACTCAATTTCATACAAGTAATATCGGCATATGAGGTCAAGGCAAAGGTATGGATGTAATAACTTTATCATAGAGATTTTCTAAAAGCTGAAAGGCTTTACCATTTTATCATTTAACTTTTTGATAAGCAAAGGGCGTTTTGTTGTATATGTATATGATACCTTCACATACACACACACACACACACACACATATATATATATATACTGTATATATATATATATATATGTATATATATATGTATATATATATATATATATATACTTATACATACATATATACTTGTGTATATATACACACACACACACATATATATATATATATATATATATTTATATATATATATATATATGTGTGTGTGTGTGACTGAGTATTTATTTGTAGATATGTACTGGATAATGAATAAAAACATCACCCCCCCAACTTGAAAACTTATCTAACTGCCGTGAGGAAGAAACCATTTTCCAAAGAAATTAAGCATGCTGCGCCTTATAATATTCAACTCTCTAGTTCTCAAAAGTTGTAAGTGCCCACCCGAACCTCTAAACTCTTTGGAAAGGTTGGAAATTGGGCCACTTCTTTTGAATATTATAGCTTTTGGTTATTAAATGCAACGAATATTGTTTTATTGTATGAGGCGGGGAACTTAACTTTCAACGTTATTATTATCGGCAAAATATCCCTTTTTTTATGTGATAAAGTTTAGAGTGTGATAATGAATGTTTATATTTCTACACAACCATATTTATCTTCAGTGCTTAAATCCTAACTTTTTTTCCTTTTTTTTTCTATTAGAAAAAGCCTTTGTTTGAAGGAAATGCTTATTCAACATTTTGTTCTTAAAGATTGGGACTCTACTTAGTATTTCAAACAAACAAATATACCCATATATATATATATATATATATATTTATATATATATATCTATATATATATTCATATATATATATATATATATATACATACACGTACATACCTACATATATATATATATATATATATATGAAAATAAATAAATATTTAAGTATTTAAATAATGTATATTTTAAGTTATTAACATAATTAGCCTATACACATAATTCAGGAAGTTTATCCATGTGTTCATATTGCTAATGGACGTATTAAATATATCTACGGAAAAACACGACTGTAAATTTTCGTTGGGGAATAATCTTCAATGCCATCATTAAGTGTGCAACTCTCTTTCTTACATGGAAATTGCAATTTTCTCTTTGGGTTACTCTATCGGCGTATTTGATAATACCAGTAATATTTTGTAGAATTTTGTCTATATTTCTTATAGCATTGTAGAACCCCACATCGATTAAAAAAATTGATTACTCTCTCTCTCTCTCTCTCTCTCTCTCTCTCTCTCTCTCTCTCTTCATTTGACTGCATTTTATATATGTATATATATATATATATATATACATATATATATATATATATATATATATTCATTCATACATACAAAATATAATAACATATCAATTAATAGCATACATATGTAATACTGGTGTAATATTTCCCACAAATATTTTAGTTTTTGTTAAATACATTGTCATCTCACTTAACTATATAACAATGCAGTCCCAAAGTGATAGGAGATCATGTCCGTAAATATCTATAACCACACATGCTATTCTTGAAGAGTCACCTGCGCTCATCTTTTGATAAGGCCCGATCAAGATCATATGCTCTTGACATTATGATATATCATCTTGTGGTTGCTTACCAAAGTAACCAGCTCACCTTGCAAAGACATAATTTACAGAGAATGAAAACCCATTTATGTATAATTTCCAATTATCTTCAATTCATATATAGATGGTCATGGTACCGGCTACCCGCTGAGATACTATCATTAGAGAGTTATTGGGTCCTTTGACGGGCCAGACAGTACTACATTCGATCCTTCTCTCTGGTTAAGAGTACTTTTTCCTTTGCCTACACATGCACCGAGTAGTCTGGCCTATTCTTTCTACGCTCTCGGCTGGCCCCATACATTTGACGCCACTGATAATACTAAACAATTCTTCTACGGCGAAGGGGTTAAACTACTGCACTGTAATTTTTCAGTTGCTACAGTCCTCTTGGTAAGGGTAGAATAGAGACTTTAGGTATGGTAAACAGCTCTTCTAGGAGGACACTACAAAATCAAATCATTGTTCTCTAGTCTTGGGTAGTGCCATAGCCTTTGTACCAAGGTCCTCCACTGTCTTTTGTTAGAGTTCTCTTGCTTGAGGGTACACTCGGGGCCCAGTATTCCATCTTATTTCTCTCGCTCTTGTTATTTTTGAAAAATTATTGTCTATATATGAAAGATAGTTTTTTTTTTGTTACTGTTTCTAAAATATTTTAATTGTTCATTACTTGTCTGGTAGAGTCTATTTCCTTGTTTCCTTTTTCTCACTCTATTTTTTCCTTTTTTGGAGCTTAAGGCAACCTGCTTTTCCAACTAGGGTTGTGGCTTAGCTAGTAATTATGATAATGATAAGCGTCTGGTTGGTATATTCCCCTGACATCAATAATTTCAATCAACCTTGTTACTCTATGAGGTAGTGGGATAAAAGTAGATAGAAACATGCAGTATTTCGATAATAACATACAGTTAAGATAAAGGATGTAATCTTATATTTGGTTTGGAATCGTGTATTCTTAAACTATTGATAAATGGGCAATTGGAGAAAGAAAATATATTTGTCAAACTTTTAATCCCTTTTTTGCCGAGATGGACATCTTTTTAAACTACATTTTCTTTAGAGAAAGGAAGAGATGGCATACAATATTTGTCCCTCTCAGTTAGTGTTTAGCATGTGACAAGTGTTTCAGTGTGATGATTAGATAAAAGTGTGTGGTTCAGAATAGATACTCACCAGAACGCCAGCCGGGCAAACCCATTCCCCCACTGTGATACCCAAACACAGTAGCGGCCTCCCCAGTAAACACGGACTGGGATCGTTATGGTGCCACGGGAATGCTAGGCGAACTCGCTACCACTGTACTTTCTAAGAAGCTGTACTAGGAAAGATATGCCGTTTGAGTTAAAGCGGCTGTGGTTCGTTGGATAATCAAAGTCTAATGGATTACATTGTAGAGATTTATTACCATATTTCCCAGAAGTAGCCTTGTTACCTTTGGTGGTTTGCGATCTTATTTACATGATGAACTTTTAATGCTCAAGTACTTCCAAAGGTTATTTTTCCTCGTTCCTAAAAAGCAATTGTATTAAAAAGTTATTGTTATTTCCATCCCTGGTAACAGATTATAATTTCGTCTTGAAATTCTCTCTCTCTCTCTCTCTTTCTCTCTCTCTCTCTCTCTCTCTCTCTCTCTCTCTCTCTCTCTCTCACAGATATCTGTGAATACTATCAGACCCTTTCTGACTCAGTGAAAGAGGAAAACTAAATTTTTTTTCATGGCCTCTGGCATCTCTTCTCCCAGATCTTATTGCATTTTGTGAAGATATATATTCTATTTTCGCTTTCCTCCTTTATTTCAAGTCTGACCGAATTATAAAAGATGTAGCAAGATCTTCAATTCTACAAATCGCATAATGTTAAAAAATTATATTTTTCATATTTTCTGTGAGTATTGTGAAAATTGTTGGGCCTTTTTGGGTTTGAAGTAAAAAAAAAGAACGCTTCGAAAACAAAAATATTTTTCCTTATTTATTATTCTTCATTTCAAGAAAAGTTACATATAAATAATTTCTCAATCCTATGTAAGATTGCAGTGAATTTTATCATTTATATTCTTATCGGATGTGTGGTTTTAGTGAGAAGTATCTAACATTGATAAAGAAATTTATAAAAATAAACCAGTTATTGAAATTGTATTCAAGACTAGAAAATAGTGGAATGACAGTAAAACCTCTGAAAGATTATGATAGTTTACATATAATACTGTACAGCATGTCAATATATACAACAAGAAAACAACAACAAATGCATCCGTTTCCCGTCCAGTGTAGGACAAAGGCCTCATACATGTCAGTTTACATCTGGTGTTTGGGCAGTTTTCATCACCACACTGACCAGTGCGGATTGCTGATGGTAGGAGATTTTTGTCTGATCGCTAACAACAAACCAACCTAGTACGGGTGACGCTGACTAATACAGCTTTGTTGATTATGGCGATACGCAAATCCTTTCACCTCTCTCTCTCTCTCTCTCTCTCTCTCTCTCTCTCTCTCTCTCTCTCTCTCTCTCTCTCTCTCTCTTTCTCTCTCTCTCTCTCTCTCTCTCTCTCTCTCTCTGTATATATATATATATATATATATATCAAGCTTTTTGAATTCTTCCCATTAATTTTTTGGATGTCCTCATCATCACAAGCTTATATCGAAAGAAAATAGTTACTGGCCGAAGTAGGAACCAAAATCATGCATGACATGTTTAAGAGGGTACTCAAGTTCAGTATTATAAAGACCGATGTGAGTTCACCTCTTGCGTACATGTATCTGCCATATTCAGACAGACTCTACTAGAATTGGCTATATCATAGTATTTCAATACATATTGCCTTTAGCCTTGTAAATCATCATTATCATCAGCTGTTACTAGTCCACTGCTGAACAATGGCCTCAGACATGTCCTCTCTGTGCCAGTCCACACCGGCAAACTTTCTTAGATCGTCAATCTATCGTCTTATCTTCCTTCCCCTGCTTCTTTTGGAGTCTCTAGGGACACATTCTGTTATTCTTAATGCCCATCAATTATATGCCTTGCTCACGTCCATTTCTTTTCCTTACATGTTAGAATATCCTCTACCTAAGTTTGCTCCATTATCCATATTGTTCTTTATTTTTGTCTATTAGTGTTATTCTCATCATTATTCTTTCCATTGCTCTTTGAGTTCTAACTAGCTTTCTGCTTAAAAAACAGTCTGAAAGTCAATGGGGGAGAGGGAGTAACTGCGTGAGATAGTAACATTAATAACCTACTTTCATACTCTATTACGTATGTTGTGTCTAAAGGGGGACTCATAAACGATGCTGTAAGTTTTTAGACGTTCCTAATACCCCATTTGCATCTTCAGTCCTTTAATGTTGGGGAAACAGATATTTATTCTTGTATGAATACGTAATGAGACTTAAATTACACAATGATAAGAAGATTTGAAATGTTTTGAAGGTATGGTGAACCATCTGCGGTTCATTATTGAAATTATGATTTTGTTCAAGTATTTATTGATTGTTCATTACTTTCGTATTATGTAGCAGTTTGGGAAAAAAAGAACTATCGGAGAACTTGTGTGGACAACTTTTTTTTTTTTTTTTTTTTTTTTTTTTTATACAATTAATAAGCTTATGACGGAAAATCACTGAAATTTAGAGTGAGGGCGGGTAGATATGGACTTCATGTAAAAAGTAAAAGGAAAAAAAAAAGACCTGCAATAGTAGTACTTGTACTTGAACTGGTAGTTGCCGCGATGGCATTATAAGCAGACCTATGTGTGTTACTGATTAAAAGTTAAATAACCCAATGACTAATTCCTTTTAACAGCAACAACACTTATCTGTGCTTTGATTTCCTTCCCAACATTGCCCGACTTCCATTCTTATCGTTCCTATTTCTTTTGGCCCTGAATCTCTTCCATGTGCTTCTTAGAAAATACATGTTGGGAGAGATTTATCTTAAGATGAAATATGATTTACATTTATAGTTATTGTCTAGATTAACAACGACGATTCATTTACATATGGCCAGTCTGATTCAAAAGGGATGTAATCTGTTTAAATTTTCAATGAAGTATCAATATGAGAGAGAGAGAGAGAGAGAGAGAGAGAGAGAGAGAGAGAGAGAGAGAGAGAGAGAGAGAGAGAGAGAATTTTTTTGTTCATACTTTTTGAAAATGTTAATCTCCGCAGTTGTCCTTTACAGTACATGTTGCCATATGTTTGTTGATTGTTGAACTCCTTTTGTGTATATAGTGTCGTTGAAGGTCATTTTTTTCATAAAGACGAATCTGCATAAATGAAAATAGATTTGATTTTCATTTGATTGCCTTTATCTACCTTGGTGTGATATATTATCATGGACAAATACCGATCACAGTTATTTGAAAAACTTTTCTTAAATGAATTCCCAAACTTTAAAAGTGTTTTGCTGTTTGCAGATATTGATAGTGCAAAAACGTAATTATTAAGAACTTGGGAGATCTAATGGGTTACGAGGATATGAAACTGAACCCGATGGAAAATGTGTAAAGTTTTACAAACAAAGCTTCAATTGAAAGGGTGTTGAGGTTGATTTCATAGAAGTGAAAGTTTAATCTGATAGTTGTAGAAAAACAATAATTTGCCCGTGGCTCTCTCATCCTTTAATTCGTTCTATATCCGTCACAAGTGTAACTCTTTTTATATGTATAATCATATCCAACTGAAGGCGGTTTGACGTCGATTGCAATAAATTATATTTGTAACTTACTATTTTTATATAAGTTTACCTGCGCCTTGATGTACACATACGAAAGCTGATTTTGATGAAGGCTAGTAATACATGCAGTAAAGTTTAGACTGCAATAAAGGAAGGTTTCACGGACAGAACAGCGGGATTTACATGTATCAGCGTAATTAGGGTATACATTGAATCGCTTTAAAGGCAATTTTACTTTTATAGATAACTTCTATAGTGGAGTTTTCTTTATAAGGAATTGATTAGTTTTATGAATGGCAACAAAGGTTTTAGGCAGATTAAAATATCACATTTAAGAAGAAAAAACCTTCCGTATTCATCTTTATGATATAATGAAAAATAATTCAAGATTCTATGGTTCGAAATTTATAGTCACTTATTCTATATAATACCCGAGTCTTTGTTTTGTGGCATTGGTTAATGATTTCAAACTATGTAAGGCCAATGGGTTATTACTCCAATAATTATTAGAGAGGAAAAATAATATGATCTATTAGTTGGCATTGCAATCAAGAAAATTATCACAGATTCTCCCCAAGATTGACTTTGTCTCTTGATGTGCAAGATGTCTATTTTCCGGGGTGACTGTAATTTTCCATATAATACAATATAACTGTATTGGGATTGAAATTTATTCAATTTTTCATTACAGAACATAATAGGGTAGGGAAGTATAAGTAAACGTTAGTTCTTTGGAAGTTGACTTGTATTGAAACAGATTGCGCTCATCTTACCACAATAAAATCGCGCCAAAAAAAAAAAAAAAAAGTAAATAAAATCAGTATTTTAAAGAATTCTGATTATTTTCTATGCAGAGTAACTTAGATATCTCCTATTCGTGTTGTGATAAAGAATAACAGTCAATTACTGTACTGTACAGTTCAGTACTTCACATGGAAACTTAGTAATGTAAGTATCTGGGTTTTATAAGTACTTATGCGTGTTCAAAACATGTACAGTACAGTCACTTTATCGGGAGAAAATCAGACACGCAGAGTCTCCAGGAACCAATTATTATTATTATTATTATTATTATTATTATTATTATTATTATTATTATTATTATTATTATTATTATTATTATTATTATTATTATTATCTAAACTAAAACCCTAGTTGGAAAAGCAGACTGCTATAAACCTAAGCGAGGAAAGGAAAGAAGGAAATAAATAGACTACAATAGAACTAATGAACACTTATATATAATTCATTTTAAGAATAGTAACTACATTAGAATATATCTTTCAGATATAAACTATGATAAGGGACTTATATCATCCTATTCAACATAAAAACATTCGCTGTAAGTTTAAACATTTGAAATTCTACCGATTCAACTACCTGATTAAAATCATTCCACAATTTGTCACAGCTAGAATATAACTTTTAGAATACTGTGTAGTGTCGAGCCTTATGATGGAGAAGGCCTGGCTATTATAATCAACTGCATACCTTGTATTACGAACAGGGTGGTACTGTCTGGGAAGATCTGAATGCAAAGGATGGTCAGAATTATGAAAAATCTTATGCAACATGCACAACGAACTAACTGAACGACGGTGGCAGAGATTATCTAGATCAGGAATAAGAAATTTAATAAACCTTAAATTCCTGTCCAACAAAATAAGATGGGATTCAGCAGCTGAAGACCAGACAGGAGAACAATAATCGAATTAAGGCAGAATGAAATAATAATAATAGAAAAAAAAAGCCTCAATAGACTGATCAGCGAAAATCTTGAAATACTTTATCAGTAAGCCAATTTTTGGTGCAAGTGAAGAAGTGAAAGACAGACTGTGTTTCTCGAAAGTAAATTAACTAAAATTTGCTATCAGGAATCACACTTAATAGAGTTAAGTTAACATTATTAATGCTGAGATCTGAATGTTAACGACGTATCGCGGGGTATTATAATTACTATGTCCACTTGATTTACATATCCTATTTACACTGAGGGACTAGATCTACTCCCAGTGTTTACTATCTTCCAGCCTGGGAGAAATTTTTATATTTTGTTTGAGCCCCTCATGATCCATGGAAATCCTGCGAAACTAGAAAGGGGTTATGGTATTGAGCAACCAACTTTTTGTCTTTCCTTACACTAGATTTAAAATGTTTGTATTATTAGTCATATCGAAGCATACAAAAGATATCTGATCTTGGTTTGTCTGAAGTTTAGGTAAGTGAAATTTCTTTTATTTTACGTACGACAATTCTACATTTTAATTGCCAAAGCTTCCTAGTAGTGTTTAAAGGTTCTGTCGTAACAGCTGAACGTTCTCTGTTTCATTAATTTTAATAAACTAAATATAAAAACTTTGGAAATAATATTAATAATGATATATATGAAATATCCCTCGTTTTAGTAGTTTTATGCAAAATTTAAATCCTCCACATTCTCCGTAATATCAGAGCATAACGAATCAAACCAAAAGAGTATGATGTCAAGCGATTAATATCGTCATAAATTCAATCGTATATTTCTTAAGAAAACTAGGAATTAAAGAAATTTTTTATATAAAAATAACTTCTGTAGATTACATTACTTTTGGAGACGAGATAGGTCGCTTTTCGCTAGATAAATGTGCTTTATTTAAAGCGAAAGTATAATCAATGATAAATTTATAGCCAATTAGACTGTGCTGGACAAAATGGCAGCTCGAGAATTAAAGCCAGTTAAACATAGACGTTGCTTTTTTCTTTTCTTTTTTTATTTGCAAACAGTAGCGTGGAATCACCTGCTGAAAATAAAATTGTATTCACATATCTGGCAAATATTTGTACATTTTATTTATGAAAATTTTACCTGAGAATTCTAATGAATTGGTGCAAAATTAAGCTGCAGGGATGAAAATTGTTTGGTATAATCAGGCTTCTTTTATGTTTTTCACATATGCGCAAAAGCTAAGGCCCAGAACTTTACTTACATTATCATTATATTCAGCGGCTCAGCCTAATTATAGGATATATCCCATATGCTACTTTATGGAGTATAAGACTTGCTAAGTTGGTTTTTTATTTATTTTACTTTATTTTTTTATTTAGGCAGTCTAGCTATTTTTGGTTTAGCTAGAAAGGTTTTATTGTGTGGGTCAGGGAAGATTAGCTTTTCGAGGCTATCGACATTTTTATTCTCCAATCATATTATAAGGTAAAATATCTAACTCACTAATGGATCTTCATACAAGCCTTTCTAGCGCATGATTCATATCTGTCAAAAACTCCTTATATTGTGAATAGCATACCCAAGAGGACTAAGGAATAATAACCCTTATCTGGTGGCTCATTTTTCTCTTGTAGATTTTGTTTTTGAGTATTTCGTTCTTACATACCAATGGTGCTTTCCAAGGCGAACGTCACCACTTAATCTTCCACATTCATAAGACCTTTGGGTGGTTTGAATTTATATATGATAGTATACTTAACCACGTGAGTCATTATTTTATGATTTATGTAAATTCGCATGATGTTAAGTAGTTAAATATGATATTTTAACATGAATTAAGTTGAGGAACATTACTATATTCTAGATCTAAATCTTAGATATTTCGAATATAAGGCTTCAGACCAGGCTGAACAATAGAGTGATGGAATAATGTACAGCGTGCCTATCACACTTAAAAACTTCCAGTGCTCTTTTTCTTCCTTGCTCCACGCAATTCCTGACTATATTTTAACTTTATTTTACTTGAGTTTTTTCTGACTTGTTATCCTACTTGATTTAACTTTTGATTCTTTGTTTAACTAGGATTTTTCTTCTAACACTTAGTGCTGAATGGCCCCACCATCCCCAGCGCTATATCAAATGGGTCGTATTGCGTAAATCAAACCATCGTTATTAGTTTACATTTCCAACCAGCGGAAACCACTGAATCGATTGTCTTTAAATTTGTAGTCAAATAGCTCTACATGAATTTTAGTGTGCTTGTTGTAAGATCTATTCTTTTGTCTAATATTTTGATTATAGATAACAACTTAGTGTACATAAATAATGTTAACTGTTTGGGACTGAAATACCTTAACAGTCTTTCCTTCGAGGTACTGTTGTTTAATCATATAAACTAGAGTCATCTCAAGCAATAAAGTCTATTTTATTGCATTTATGGTTAATCAAGTTTTGTAACTGTCGAATATTAAGCTCTTAAACAAAAGACCATTTGCAAGTACATGGAAGTCAAACGAGGAATCAAGGAATAAAAACTCTGGAACTCCCTTGACGAATATTATGTGTATTTGAATTTTTTTCTCAAGTTTAATATACTAGAATTAGTCCCGTCTTGTTCTCTATATTAATTTCTGGCCTCTACTTTGAATATGCAGTGATTGGATGAAGTATTTAATTTTTAAGAGCTTTCTGGAAACATTCTGCATGTAAACAGTGTTGGTGGAAGTCAGTTATTGCTAGAGGTTCAACCTTCCCCTCTCTCCATTTCTTTCCAGAAATGCCATTTATTTCATATTATTCACATAGAAGTCCATTTGAATTAGAATAAATAGTGGTGGTTATTACATGTTTATGTGAAGCTAGAGAAATCGCTGCGTAAGTAACATGATTTTAAAATTTTTACACACACATACATACATACATATGTATATTTATATATGAAATTAAAAACAATACACATATAATGGAATAAGAATATGAATGGTATAGAGTCCTTTCAATGACGTCACTGGGAATCGCCGGCGGCCATGCTGGAGGACATACAAAGCGAAAACATGGCAGCTGCTATAGCGAATATGGACAATGAGAGCGACTTTGTCAAAACAATTGTCGGGTGATGATAAGCGTTTTTACAAGAAGAAACGATCTAATTGATGGCCTAGATCCATACCAGATGCAGAATTCATTCAGTCAAAATATTGAGGATTTTCCCAGTATTTCATACATTGATATGGTGAACTACTTGGTACTGTCGGCCAACCCAGAACATGAGTGGGCATACATTTCCATTGAATAATCTGCTTCCAGAATTCGTTGTTTTTCCCTTTAATGCTTTTAAGTCCAAAATTAGATAAACACTGGGCCAATGAAGAGAGTGTTTATAATTATAAAGTTAATATTGATCATTAGCCTAACCTTGTGTATTATAATTTTTGATTGTCAAAATGTATGTAAAAGTTTTGCATTATAATGTCAAATCTTTATCAGTTCATGCCTAACCATTGTGTTTGTGTTTGGTTACAAATGCTATAATTTCTTATATACATATAAACATATGATGGACAAACTATTGTAATGCTCTTGGATGATCGTTTTGCCTCCTTGCAATTAAATGCGCAAGTTTAATTATTTTTTCAATGTTTCATATATAAGCTGAAGACCCCTTCGGGTTAAACCAGCTTTCAGATATTATTATTTATAACCAATGTTTATTCATCACATAGGCCTGTATGTCTGCACAATTTAATACACAAATTAAAATGAATATAAATATACACTTAATTATATATAGGCATGAGCACCTTGACGAAATAGAGACCTAGGTAAGTAGCCTTTGTTAATATAGCCAATATGGGCGCTTTTAATTTTTGTTTTGAAAATCTGAGATGCCCCTTTGATGTTTAAAAATTGAGATGCCCCCTGCCCCACATACACTACACACTGAACTGTCTTTGATACTTGTGAAGTCACCCATGTGATCGGATATAGCATGTTTACACAGGAATAATGATACTTTTAGGGCCTAGCCGAGACTGACCTGATATGAAATGATCAGAACAAATACGTGCGTAGGGTAGTGAGGATTCACGTAGATCAGCCCGTGATATTCTGGTCAACCACAAGTCACGTCTGCTCTTGGATAATTCCTCTGTATCTTTGTCCTGATTCTGAATAACTGCCGGTATGTGGTAGAAACTCTTGTCATCTCTTTGTCCTCGATTCCCACAGCCAGCAATAGCGCAAAAACTGGGCATTGTGTGAATGTGAATGTGATGAGATGGCTAAATATTCAACAGTTCAACCATAGCTATTCACTGAACACGTCTTTGTTTGCCCTCCAAGATGGCGGACCGGAAGTTTGATGACGTGTATTGAAAGGACTCTATAGTAAAGAAAGTAGATTATTTGATCTGCAGTTGCATGCCAGAGGGGAAGATCATGTGTTGGCACGTGGATATAATAGTCAAGACAATTATGCAAGAAAAACGAAGAGTAAAAAAAGATTAAAAGAAGACGAGTAAGGACTTTGAAAATGCCTGTGGAAGAGATATGAACTGCAATTAAGAATCTGTATCCAGGGGAGAAACAAGTGAGATTTAATGAATGTCTGAATGAATGGCTGTCCTGGCGTTGAAGGGATGTCTGAATGTCTACATGCCATGAAAAGGTAATATTAGGGGAAAGGCTGAATCAGAAGACTTTGAGATGGCTTGTTGTAATGGAGGACTCGATGCTTTCATCACAGGATGGTAGAAGGAGGAGGCGAAGAAAAATATGGAAACCACAAAGTAGATAAAGTAAAGGAGGTTTTGGAGATTGTTTCAGTAGATGTTAAAAAAAAAGAGACGAATATCAGAGCTAGTAGGAGTATTAGACGCATAACTGATAAGCCTTAAGTATATGAGCAGAAAAAAAGATAATATTGTGGAAGTTTTCCTACAACAGGTGAAATTTTTGGATATTAACCGGGGCTCAAACACCAATCATCAGATTTTATACGAATTTTGCCAGTATTTTTCTTTTCTTAAGAGACACCCCTCTCTCTCTTTCTCTCTCTCTCTCTCTCTCTCTCTCTCTCTCTCTCTCTCTCTCTCTCTCTCTCTCTATATATATATATATATATATATACAGAAATATATATGTAAATTTCGTTCTTGTCATGCTGAGCAGCATTGTCAAACGTATGACTACTCGGTCTCTCCTTGTCCCGCAGATAGGAGGAAAAAGGAAGTAGTCATCCATGGGGAGGGGGTGAAAAAGGTTGAATATGTGTGCGCCCTCTTGTGTGTGCATATTTATCTAGATATTTAGCCATTCATATATATATATATATATATATATATATATATATATATATATATATATATATATATATATATATATATATATATATATATATATATATATATATATATATATATATATGTACGCACACATTGTGTTACAAAGTTTGTACGCAATTATTCGTGACAAAGGGCCGTTAGGAAGGAAAGGTCGTAAAAGATAAGTCAAGAGGTTATCTAGGGATGGGAAGTATCGATTCAGTGGAAGGTGATTGTATTAAATCTTTAGCCAAATTCTGTACTTTTTTTCAGTCTTTTACTCTCCTTTCTTAGTTTCTTTTTCACATATATATTTTATATATCTAAAAATTTCTTTTAATTCTTTGCTCTCTTAACCTTGTTCATATACTCGATTATCTCGGTTTCATTTAGTGCCCTAGTATGAGGCAAGTGGAAGTACTCATTTATTTAAACTGTTGAATAGATTTTATTCTGTGTCATAAGCTCAATAAAATTTATGTTCGCCATCAAAACATCTGTTATTAAAATTTGGTTTTAATCTCCCCATGTATTGTAAAATCACCAATGATTGAGAATGTTCATCTGCTGTTGAATAATTCTATTGCGTAATATGCATATCATATTTTAACTATTTTGACGGGTACAAATATGTTAATAACTATAACTGGTTTCAGACATTAACAATCATGAAATTATTGAACATTATAAGGAAAAGGAGTGTGAAAGATAAAGAGATTAACTGTACTGACCGGTCAAGGTATTTGATAACTTGATATTAAATTATCAAAATGCCTTGACGAAATGGAAATGAAGTGAGAATTTGATGTTTGCGCGCATGTTCTTAATAGGGCAGGCTGTATACCGATGTCTGTTATAAGAAAATAATGCTAGAAGCTGAACATTTCAGAATTGGCTAAGAATCAAAATGAAAATTTCTTGTATTTTAGATTTGTTCGTTATTTCGTTAAGAATAATTTACATTAATACTTGACTCTTATTACATTCCTGTTCTGTTGGTTCAATGTAATGCATAGAGTAGCATACTAGTGTGTACATAAAGTTTTTTATGTGTGTCGATAAGTTTGTATTCGTTTGAAAATTATCGCCGCGATGTCTTCCTTCCACTAAAAATCTAATTTGCAGTTTTAAAACTAGATATGGAAATGGGTTCAATGCTTTATAAACTTTTAGAGAGTAGTGAGGGTGTTGCCTCTCATCCTTATTATTAATGATTCATCGCTTTCTTTGGTCAGGTTTCATGGAAATTGCGATAAGTATAAAACGCCAGTTTTTATTGTTAACATTAAAAATAATCTCTTAATGAGTAATGGTGCGTATGATTTTTTTTTATTACACTATTAATGTAACATTATGATTTAGATCTCAATATATAATAGATGTAGAAAAATCGGCAAAACCAGTAATAGTAAATATAATGTTATTAAGAACAATATTAGAATTAATACCAAGTTATATTTTTTTCCTGTCAGCCTAATACTTAACGATACTGATAGGGAGTGACCGAAATGACCTTTTCACACGTTTGCCTATATCCTAGCCACATTATATTAACCCTGACCCAGATAAAGAAAAAAAAAAAAGGAACCGCTAAGTGCGAACTCACACGATGGAGGATGATTGATGAAGCCCTTATGAGCCTATCCACGAATTCCTGAAGGTGCTATATTTCCTTCTCGAAGGCTACCCTGTCATGCCGTCCTCTATTACCTCCTCGGGCTTCTTTGGAAATTTTTGGGTGGAGGTGGTCGTAATACGAAGTCAGGGAGGAAGTTGAAGTATGTGTAAATACTGGTAAAAGCGAGTGCATGCAGGGAAAGAAATGTGTAACGAGGGCAATTAGTGCATTTTACTTAGTGTGCAGCAGACATTACAAGAAGATATTTGCAGTCTTTTCAGTTCCTATCTAAATATTTATTTTACCCTTCTGCTTTAATATCGTTCCCTCTTGCTCTTTTATCTTGTCCAGCGTCATTTAATTTGTTTTTCACAATGCATCTGTGGGATTTCCCCCCAGTCTCATTCTCAGTGCCAATTAAATTTGCTAATAGCTGGCTTATGTTACAACTTTAATTGCTAGTTATCAAACGTAATTTACTCTTTTATTCATTGTTATCTCCTGGTTTTAATTTTTTGGATTCTATTTACGAAATATAATCTACAACGGTAACGGTGTCCTGGCCATCCAAATTAAACCTGTAAATTTGATAAGATTTGCTAATGTTGATAATGCACAAAAATATGTGCTCTGCTTGTGCCCCACATTGATACTGTCCTCAATTACTTACCGACATTTATAGATCTCATGATGCTCCTTATCACTGTAAATTAGGTTCAAGTACAGTCAGTCTGGACTTCAGTAAATCTGATTATATGTATTAACATTGGTGCGTTATCGTTTAATTTAATGGCCCCTGTATATGATAGTATTTGATTGATAATACACATTCAGAAGATAATTTATATATTAAAAGTTATAAAGGTGATAAGAAGTGTCACGGCTGAGATTGTATGTGTTGTGGTAGCTTGTTGGTAACGTCCTGGCATGGTGATCGCCAAACTGGGGTTCGAGTCCCGCTCAAAATCAACCTCATCATCCTTGTTTGCTAAGGATGAAGGCTTGGGGTAATCCTATAGGTCTACCGGCTGGGTCATCAGCAGCCATTGCCTGGCCTTCCCTGGTCGTAGCTCCTGTGGGGAGGGGCTTGGGCGCTGATCATATGGTTATATGGTCAGTGTCTAGGTCATTGTCCTGCTTGCCAGAGCAGGGTCACTGTCTCTTGCCTCTGCCACTTATGAGTGGCTTTTAAACCTTTAAACGTGTTAAGGATGGATGGTGGGGAGGGAGTGAGGAGGGTTTGGGAGGAAAATCGAGAGGTAGGCAGAGAACTACGTAGATGGCGTGATTAGGTGAAGGATGATCTGGAAGGAGGAGGTTTTGTGGAAGTTGGAAAGGTCAGATCAGGCTACCGATCCCTAAATGTAGGGATAAAGGTGGGAAAGACATTCAAAAGATATATTGTAGCAGTACTGAAAGCTTACATTTCTTGATTGATTCTAAAGAGATTATCGACATATTATTATTATTATTATTATTATTATTATTATTATTATTATTATTACTTGGTAAGCTACAACCCTAGTTGGAAAAGCAACATGCTATGAGCCCTTGGGCACCAACAAGGAAAATAACCCAGTGAG
>NC_090726.1:34195593-34198093 GCF_036898095.1 Palaemon carinicauda | reverse complement strand
AATGAAAACAGTTGTATCTTTCACATTATCAAAATATCGGTTAGGCTTAAGACTCACACACACACACACACACACACACACACACACACACACACACACACACACACACACACATATATATATATATATATATATGTACAGTATATATATATATATATATATATATATATATACAGTATATATATATATATATATATATACCTGTATATATATATTTTACTGCCCTTCTCAGTAAAACTCTTAAGTATTTAAATGAAACATGTATGATCCGTTCATCCAGTATAGCATGTCCAAAACTGTTTTATGGTATATGGATAATTATTAAGTAGTTAATCGTCTTTTTTTCAGGTCTATAATCTTCCATTTACTATATTTTTCTATACAACTGACTATTCAATAACTTATATTTTAGAGAATTATTATCATCATTGCTGTTAGTAGTAGTAGATATATATCTTTCCACATCCGCTGTCTGTCGGTTAAGAGATGTTTTATATATGGGATGACAACAAACTCAAAGGGAAAAACTGTTACTGAAGAATTAGCAAATAAAATGATCTGTTGATTTGAATGTAATGACCCTATTTTTGCAACACTAACTTCCATGCACAATTTTTTTTCATATATATATATATGTATATATATATCAAGGCTTTTAAGAGAAAACGGAAGACTTTTTTAATTCCACGAGTGTTTTGACAGTGATGATCAAACGGTAAGCGAACAATACGCATTATAAAATGTTAAATGTTCCCGAATGAACATTATAAAACGACCGTGGAGGTCCTGTAGAGAGTAGTGTTCCCCTGCTATACGGAACCAGATAAGCAGCCCTTAAAGTAAAAGTAAAGTACTAATGATTCCTTTATTATTCATGTGGATGATTAATAAATTGTTTTCATTATAGATTAACTACTATTGAAGAATAAGTGCGATGTTAAGAAAAACACAAAATAAACCAAAAGAAAACATAAAATAGCCCCAAAAGAAATGCAAAAGTAGTCTTGAATGTTTGATACTAAAAACGCTGCGAAAGTCAGTGATCTCCGTCTCACATTTTTTTTCAGACTAGTCTGAGTAAATTTAACTTTGTCATTCAATAATGACGTCTCAAGATGAACGGTTCGATTTCCTTGTTTCAATTCAATGAAAAAGTTTGCTTCTTTGCTTCAGCTCATGAGTATTTGCTAACATCTTGAATGTCTGTTGAAGAAAGTGTCAGGTGTGAATCTTGAAATTAAAATCCTTGATTTCTTGACATTTTCATGCAATTGGGCCGAGTGACTTGAAAAGGAAATGTCAAGTAATTGTTGAGCTCTATTTTCTCAAGGTTCAGTTTCCATATTAAATGTTTATATGAAGTGGGATGAGATAAAGGAATATCTTTATTTGCCTCCAAATAGAATGAATCTTTTTTTTTTTTTTTTTTTTTTTTTTTTTTTTTTTTTTTGTTATAAGTATTAATATTATTACTGATGAAATAGTCCGTTTTCATTACCATAAATACTTTTGAGTTGTGTGGACAGTACAAAGATATATCGAATTATTATTATTATTATTATTATTATTATTATTATTATTATTATTATCCGTGGATAATCAAGAAGTTGATACCAATCCTTACTTTCTCTCTCTCTCTCTCTCTTCTCAAGATTCATATATATATATATATATATATATATATAGAGAGAGAGAGAGAGAGAGAGAGAGAGAGAGAGAGAGAGAGAGAGAGAGAGAGAGAGAGAGAGAGGAGAGAGAGAGAGACTAACCTGTACCTTCCCTTTTCCGTGGACGTTTAAGCAAATATTATTCGAAAAGGTGAACGTGTGGGAGCTCTCAGCCTTAACTTGTTTATCTTGGAGCTTATTTTGGATGGAGATTGTGTCAACTGGAGCATATGTCACATTTCTGTCACTTAAAGAGATGTATCGTGGTGTTATTTTTTTCACTCGCTTGACTTTCTTGCTAGAAGCTAGAAAATTGTGGTATGATATTTATATAATAAATATATTGATAATTTACTAAGGTCATATTTGTCAGTACAGTATGATGGTTTTCATATTTTTTCGGATTTTTCATTGACCTTTTGTTATTGTTTACACATATAAATGCAATTTAGTTTTTTTTTTTTTTTTGCTTAGGTATTTCAAGAGTAATAGAATCTTCAAACTCCTGATTCAATACTCACTGTTGGAGGTAAGGTTTCGTAGATCTCGTGATTAGGGATTTATAATTACACTTAACGTATTCTTGGCTTTCTGTTTTGAAGTCTTATACTAATACGCAACCAATTTGTGTTTAAACTATTTCAAACTGTTGAGTGAAACAAAAGAAGAAAGAACATAATGAACTGACATTTCAATAACTCTTATAAATCTTTCATCTGATTCTCCAAAATAGAAAGCTCGTGCATTGAATTTGAATATGGATGGGAATTGTACGTCAACATAGCTATGCAGAGAGAGAGAGAGAGAGAGAGAGAGAGAGAGAGAGAGAGAGA
>NC_090726.1:34188093-34190593 GCF_036898095.1 Palaemon carinicauda | reverse complement strand
ATATATATACATATATATATATTGTATATATTATATATATATATATATATATATATATATATATATATATATATATATGTATGTATTGAAAGTTTGTAGTTTTTAAAAGAAATCTACTATCAAACCCAATTTGCCAGATAATGGAGTAGTCACAATAATAATTGAAAAGTCTTCGAAATAATTGCCTTTGAGTATTAACATGAAATTGATTTCGCTTTCCTATAATACTTTTAAGGACGATTTTGGGTCCTAAGGCAAAGATTTCATAAAACAATTAATTTTACGAAGATCCATGAAGGCTATTGCCGAGACATGAGAAATGCATTAAAACTAAATGCCCTTTGTGTTCTTCGACAAACGTATCCTCCAACAGCAATCTCTCCCAAAACGATAGCATTGCCTGGCAGATTGTCAATTTACACTTAGCTCAGTATTTCGAGAATTTCGTGTCGGTGCCATTGTTTTGGCCTGGCCGTAATCGCAAGTCCACGAGACTAATAAAAACAATACAATCAATATGATGACTTTTATAGGTGCTTCGATAGGCGATGGAAATTCAAAGGGAGTTGTGTTTGTTCTTTTGAGATATGCAATAAGGTGAGATGTATATCAGTGTGCACACATACACAAAGGTAAACTCTATTGATCAGACTTCTTACCGGATTAATACAAGTCCCTCTTTCTATTGTATTTGATTCTTCATTCATTTCGTTTCTGTTTACTTGGGTTTGGTTTAGAACAGCTCTCTCTCTCTCTCTCTCTCTCTCTCTCTCTCTCTCTCTCTCTCTCTCTCTCTCAATTCACTTCAGGAATAGAGACAATACTGTCTGTTTTCGACCCTCCCCCTGACTTAATCCTACTCGGATTCAGCCCGTATCACATTCATTTCGTCAGGAGGGTCGGTGAACTAAAGCAAACTCCTGCTTGCTTCAGGGGTTACCGGAAAGAGGTCTCAGTCGACAAATATCCCAGCTGCAAAGGATATTAAATGTGAAAGATTTGTGTTTATTCAAAATACCTGTGTAGATATGAGTAGCTATGTAATCAGTGAAGGAAAAGGGCGAAAATAAGGTGTATACATAAGGTGTATACATGCATATATATATATATATATATATATATATATATATATATATATAGATAGATAGATAGATAGATAGATATATATATATATGTATATATAGATATATATAAATGATATATATATATATATATATATATATATATATATGTGTATATATATTATGATATGTATGTTTGTGTGTTTATGGAAAATTTTGGGGGCCTATTTTGCTTACATAGAAAAACCACAATTTCTTTTATACTGTATATCATATAATTGAAAGCCCTATTATTGCAAGTGTGTAATGTCATGTTTACCAAATCAATTTATTAATTCCCTATACCGATGTTATTAAAAGTGTTGTCATCATGATGGAAATTTTTCAATATGTTAATAAATTAAAGGGCATGGCAGCGTCTGTCAAGCTTTACATAACATCAATTATCAGTATCTGATTGTATGTATGTAAACTATTTTATTCTTTTGTGAGTAAATGTATATGCGTCCACCGGAAATGACCAGTTTTGAACTTTAATGGAATTCTTAACTTTAGGTTGGATAAAATATTGATATGTTTTATAAATGTAGAAATGTAATCTATATTATATTTCAGATGAAAAAAAGAAAAGTACCATCTTGAAATATTACTGTCATCTTAATAGAAAAACCTTTCCTCTACATCCAAATAACACATCGCCACTTGTCATTGTATTCTAGGTAATTATAAGTATGTGAAAGAGCAAATAAAATGTCGCTAGGTATCTGATGAAATAGACTGTACTAGAGTTTCAAAGCAACTTAATTATTCCCCAAAAAGGCTACAATAACCAATATCCATTAGATAGAACAAAGGGGAACTTCAAAGCGTTAAAGTATATGCTTTTTTTCTATATTCTCATGACCTAGCTTTCATGTTGACCTTGAGGCCAATATTGATATGAAAAAATGAGACATTTTATCTCTGCGAGTCGTTTAAGGGAAATGGTGGTGATATCGATAAGAATTATTTTCATTGCTGCAGTAAAAGTGTCTTCCAATTGTAAAGATGCCTCACTTTATAATTGTCTTGACGTAATTGCTGCAGCGTTAGGCTGTCACGATTAATTGAAAATATACAATTAAAGAGTTTTTCCCTTTTTTATAAATTCATTACTGTAAGTGTTTAGGTTCCTGGTATAAAAACATGCAGTGATTTATTGTTCTATCATCGCATGGATTTGCTTTTATAACACCTCTTCAGACCTAAAGGACAACGTCTTTTTATGTTTTGCTTTTCTCTTATGAGTAACATTTAGTATTTGATAATACAGTACTTACGTGAAACTATTGTATATTTAAATTTACATTGTTATTAACGATATAACGAAAGGCACCTAATATTTTTCCATAAAATAACTGATGCGAGCAGGTAGAATTTTGCTTTTAATCTGATAGGAG
>NC_090726.1:34173093-34183093 GCF_036898095.1 Palaemon carinicauda | reverse complement strand
TTACTCATATTCATTTTTAGTCCTACATTTTCGCTTTCTTTATTCAAATCTTCTATCATCTTTTGAAATTCCTCTCATAACTCACAAGATAGAAGTACAGTATGTCATCTGCAAATTTTAAGTTGTTAAGGTATTTCCTGTTAATGTTAACTCCTACATTTTCCCAATCTAAATTCTAGAAAATTTTAGTCACGCTTTGAAAAATTTAGGAGAGATGGTGTCTCCCTGTCTAACTGCTTTCTTAATCGGAATTTTCTCACCATCTTTATATAGATTTAGAATTTCTATATTTCCCATGTAGATATCTTCAGGTGTTCTAACATAAGATTAATCTATTCCTTGTCTTTGAAGTGCTTCCATTACTGCTGAAGTTTTGACAAAATCAAAAGCTTTCTTATTGTCTATAAATGCCATACATAGTGATTTGTCATTTTTCCGTTAGCTGGTTAATTACATGAATATGTTCAGTTGTTGAATATATTCTTGTAAAGAGTGCCTCCTCACTTGGTCGAGTAAAGTACAGCTGTCTTTCTATTCGGCCCAATCGGATCTTTGTAAATCTTTTATATATTACTGAGATTAAACTTGTGTGGGTGGTAATTTAGTGAGGTGTTTCGTCTCCCTTTCTCTGAATTAGTATAATGATAGAGTGTTTCTAAGCTGTAGGTATAGAACATTCTTGCTGACATTTTGTATTAAGTTCAACGAGTTTTACTACGATGAAATCTCCTCCATCTATCATTAAATTAATTGTTAGGCCATCTTCTTCTGCTTTGCCTCTTTTCCTGTCTTTTAATGGAAGAAACATTAAGTTAATGAAAAGAAAACTTGGAGCAGTGTGCTAACAAATTTTTGCTTTAAAGAATAAAAATGGAAGTAATATCATCAAAAGAAATGGAGTGATAAAAATAACAGAGGATATCTATATTTATATGCTATATAATAGTCAGTGTTGAAATGATTATGCAACTGAACCAGTACCAAAAGTAACAGTAGCAGAATTATATATATATATATATATATATATATATATATATATATATATATATATTATTTTTATATACAGTATGTACATATAAATAAATTCATATAACTGCTCATTTGCCTAAGTATATATACAGTATCATACAGTATAGGGTTGTAACGTAGCAAGTAATAATAATAATAATGATGATATATGATTTTCGATTAAAGGTGATTGCTATGGTGGTATCAGTGTGACTCCTACAGCAATCCTGGTATTTTCTTAGCTTCTTTAAATTCTTTGGCGTTAGCTTTTGGTTAGAGAAACTGTTCTCTTTCTCAATTTATTCTGTCACTGTAGCACTGTTTCCTCAAAATCATGTCATTATCAAGTTTTTAAGATTAACACAAGTTTGAAATTCCTTATATATATAGGGTTGTACAAAAATTTGGATTAACTATTTTGAAATTATACTCGATAGAAGGAAATGAAAAGCCGGATATATATATATATATATATATATATATATATATATATATATATGTGTGTGTGTGTGTGTGTACACAAGTGGATGTGCTCTCGATGCTGCACCATTACAGAGATTATCTATATTGCTTTCTGCAAAGGTAGCGTACAATTAGAATCCCGTTGAATGTTCCATGTTGGCCTTTGGAGGGCGATGCTTACAGCTTCAAGCCTGTCCTATTTGCTCTCCCTGTGAATAATTTGGGTTCTGGCAATCTTTTCTTTCAGGGAGGGTTTTCGGATCTTGGATATCATCTTAGTGTTGGTTTATTGCCCCCTGATTCCTGCTTCCAGCATAATCTTCAGCATATCATGGTAGTGTGTCCTCCGGGTATGAAAACTTACAGACTACGTATGTACACTTCCTTTGCCGTCTGGCATCAGTACTGTTTCTTATTTCAAGAGCTGCACTTGGGTTGGGCTTGCCATATATTCCAAGTTATCCCTTTTGATAAGGGCATACGGGGCATCAACTCTATTGAAGATTCCCTGCAAGGTCCGGGTTTCATCTTAGTAAGCTGGTCCAAAGTTAAGACATTGGTAGATAATAAGTTTTTTCCCTTCGTTAGTTTTCGTCGTCGTGAGTTGTTGAATTTTTGCCATATGGCCTCTTGTATCATAATGTTTGGATGTCCACTATTGGTTAGCAGGTATCGAATTTGGTTTAGTTCAGCATCTACGTCTTTCCAAGATGTACTCTTGTGAATGCTCATTTGATGAAAGCACATGAAACCAATTTTTTTGTATACGTCGGGACAATCACCTCTGGCATTCAAGCATCTTGCGTTGGATGATTTAGTGTAAACTGTGATATTGAATTGGTCCTCTTGTAGTTTAACTGCTGTGGAAATAGAATAAATGAAGAAAAAGAACAATTATAGTTTCTTTAAATAAGGGCTTGTCATGGAGAATCTAAAGAAGCTGAGAAAATACGAGGAATCCTGTAGGCAACACATTTACGCCACCAACGCAATTGCTTCTAATGAAAACCTACCATGTTTATCAATATAAAAACGATATAGAATCCGGCGTTTATAAAGTACCGCGTGGGGATTGTGAAAAGTCTACGTTGGGCAATCTCAAAGATTATCCGAACACAAGAGATGTGTTAGGTATGGCTATGAAAACTCTGGGATTTTCGTTCACCTTAGAGATTTAGGGCAGCAGATTACCTGGAGTGAGTCGTCTTTGCTTTTTAAGAGTACCTGTCCGTACAGAAGGAAAATCCTGGAATCAGCCATCATAAATTAATCAAACACAATGAACCTATCCGGTGGCCAATGGAACTGTTGGACAATTGGAAACACCTTTTTGCTCTCCTATATAAACCCTCACTCTCCACTGTATTCATCATTTTTACTTTACATCCTGAAGAGGGCCAATGTTTATTGGCCGAAATATAGTTATTTATTTATATTTTGTGTTTCTTTTATGGGCCTTTTTGAAAAAAACATGGTAAACCGTTCGATTACAGTTATAATTAAGACCATATATATATATATATATATATATATATATATATATATATATATATATATATATATTTATATATATATATATATATATATATATATATATATATATGTATGTATATATATGTGTGTATAATATGTGTTTGTGAGGTTTTTGTCAAACATATTTTAAACCAAATCATACCAAAGGATTTAAGAGACACTTATGCCTTAAGTGCACCTCATTAATCGATATCTTAGTACCGAGCATGATTGTTCCCGAAGAAATGAAAATGGGCCACCGACCTCTAATCCTCCTTTATTAATGTAAACGGATTCTCGTTATTTATTCATCATATCTCTGAAGAATAAGACTGTGCGCTACCGGGGAGCTATTGTTCTCCCCATTAGATTAAGGAGAACTCTTTAATGGTCGTCATTGGAGGTGGTCCTCATCTGGGAATAAGATATGGTGTTTGGATGGGGTTAGATGCTGTGCTGTAATATGAGTTAATGGGGAGGGGAAAAACGTATAAGGATGATATTTGCTCTGTATATTATCGTTGGGGTTCATATGGTGTCTTGAATTTTTCAAGCAAAAGAATTCAGTACATTGTTTCCTTTTTTCGACGTGGCTTGGGAAATAGAAAAATAATAGATTAAAAGTATTTTCAGGAGAATATTCATCGTTAGATTAACATGTTTGGAATGACTGTCTTTGTGGAATTTGAATATTTTAATGCACTATTCATTGCATCTGGTAGTGATATAAAAAGATGTGAATTTAGTTATCAGCAAAATAATGTTATAATGCCTTTGTCGCTGATATATATATATATATATATATATATATATATATATATATATATATAATATATATATATATATATATATATATATATATATATACACACACATTATACATATACATAATGAATACACCTATACCTTGCAACCTTTAACCTTCTGGATGAGATAGCGCGTGTTGAAGTTCATGCAACGGGGCGGGGCTATTTTCAAATCTACCAGACGAGATCATATTTATAGATTTATTTCGATTTTAAGTACAATTGCCTAAGTTCGACAGAATTATGCAGAGTAGTCTGAACAAACTAATTTCTTTCTTGATAAACTGACAGGGAAAGTCAATGTTTACTTATGTTTCAATACTGAAGCATATGATCGAGTACTAGCCCAAGAAGAAGTACTAATAATAAATAAAATTTCCCGCTTTTTGTTTTGTTTTTTCGGGGGTCGAAGTAATTTGATATTAAAAGATTTTGTTGGTCAATATTTGAGAAAATTAAGTTAGGGGTCAAGAGATTAATTTGTGTGTGTATATATATATATATATATATATATATATATATATATATATATATATATATATATATATATTTATATATGCACACATACATACATATATATACACATACGTAGTGAGTTCTTGAAGCAGGGTGACTGACAATGTTTTGACTGACCTGACGTCTGGTAAGAACGGTGAATATATATATATATATATATATATATATATATATATATATATATATATATATATATATATATATATATATATACTATATATATATAAATTTGCATTGTGTGTTTTTTCTTATTTTCGTATGCGGCGCATGTACACGAATGCATGTATAATTTTGTGTGTACATACTTGTTCTTACCTTGTGATTTAAAACTGGAATGTAAACTATCCGATCAGTCACATTCATATGAGGATAGGTGATTATCCCAACAAAATAAAAGGGGGCCATCTACTTCTAACTAATGCTCATTTATCAACGTACGTTAATTCAGTTATTATTTCTCCCTGGGAGATTAATGTGATCTGGCAGTGGTCTGCCCGCTCTGTGGTAGTCATTATCCTCTTCATTAAATGAAGGGTAACTCTTCAGAGGGCATCATTCAATGGGGTCTCGTTTCCGGAGACGATGCTCAATGCAGTGGGGGTGGATGGCGAGATATGAGATTATGGCGAGGGTCATTGTCGACGATTATCGTGAGGGAATATTATGAATGGTGATGATTGCTTTTCCGCTTCTTACTCTTAAGGTTCTAATTATGAGTTTCTTTTTCCCTTAAGAATTTAGTAAGATCGGTTCATTATTTTGGTAACATGTATAGAAACGAAACTTGCGGTTATTATCTATATAGATATTTAGATTTATCTTTTGATTATAGAGGGCAATTAATATATCGTGAGGGAATATTATGAATGGTGATGATTGCTTTTCCGCTTCTTACTCTTAAGGTTCTAATTATGAGTTTTTTTCCCTTAAGAATTTAATAAGATCGGTACATTATCTTGGTAAGATGTATAGAAATAAACTTGCAATCATTATCTATATAGATATTTATATTTATCTTTTGATTATAGAGGGCAATTAATATATTGTGAGGGAATATGTATGATGATGATTGCTTTTTCGCTTCTTACACTTATGGCTCTAATTATGAGGTTTTTTCCCCTAAGAATTTAATAAGATCGGTTCATTATTTTGGTAAGATGTATAGAAATAAACTTGCAATCATTATCTATATAGATATTTTGATTTATCTTATGATTATAGAAGGCAATTGATATTTATGGTTTGATCAAATGTTATGGTTGAATAGGTAGCTTTCTCTTGATAATATTCAGATATTCATGATTATTGATTAGTAAGCAATTTGATGATATTTCTTGAATGCATATTTCTTTTTTTAAAGATGGCACATAATAAATTTTGGATCTTTTTTGTTTCACTGTAGCAAAAACTATGAAACCCAAAATACACTTTTCTAATGCAGTTTTTGTATGCTCTTTCCGAAAATGAAATTCATTTTTTCGAGAAAGGAAAAATAAAAAAGTTATGGCCAGTTAAACATGGTTATTTCCTATGCATTTGTTAAGGAACTTAATTTTCATTTTTTTCCTCAGATAATATGATTATTAAACACTTGAGATTTTTAAAACGGTACAGAACCTAACAAACCCACCTAACCTAACCTAGTAGTTCCCAGGTAGTATCCGACCTTCCTTCCAGGTCACAACCCCTAACAGGGCCAAGCCCCCGGACCCCCATTCCCAGGTCACAACCGCTAGCCGGACCACCCTTTCCAGGTCACAAAATAAAAGTAAATCACAAATAAGTCCTTACATTATGATAAAGACTTTTACAAGGTGGTACTAGAAAATATTTCAAAATTCTAAAGATGTATTTTTGAAGATTTTTGTGAAAGGAAATAAACACCTCATAATAGCCATAACTGGTTTTTTTTTTTTTTTTTTTTTTTTTTTTTTTTTTTTTTTTTTTTTTTTTTTTTTTTTTTAAGATTTTGTGTTCTTAACAAATACATAGGAAATAAACGCATTTAAGTAGCCATAACCTTTTTATTTTTTATTTTACGAAAAAAAATTATTACATTTTCGGAAAGAGCATAAAAAACTGCATTAGCAAAGTGTATTTTGGTTTCATAATTTTTGCGGCAGTCAAACCGAAAAGGCCCTGATTTTTTGGGGGGGTGGGGGGTGGGGATGAATCATTCAATTTTAGCAATATTTCCCTCCTCCCTCCCAGAAGAGGAAAAAGGAAGAAAAATAAAGCATGTCGATTAAAAAAAAAAAATGCTACGAACGTTACATTTTAATTGCTACTTTCCAATAAAAGTACAGAGGAAGAAGAAACAGTTCAAAAGTGTTATACTTCTAACAGACAAAACAGGTTGAAATCATATTTTATATTTTTGATCTTACGTCTTCGTTTATAAATATTGGATTGCCTATTTTCACGGCGTACCTACACATTACATTCTTCTTCTTTGTCTACATTTTTTTCCCACTTCTATGTGGGGTCGATGTTTCTGGTCAGCTTTCTCCGTACCTACACATTACATTCTTCTTATTTGTCTTCATCTTTTCCCACTTCTATGTGGGGTCGATGTTTCTGGTCAGCTTTCTCCGTACCTATACATTACATATTTAAAGTAAAAACATTATTTTGATGGTCCTTTTTTATAACTATTTCTTAACAAGGAATTATACCCTATCTGAATTGCTTTTCACTAACATAATTGTCAATCGTAATATTGGCCGGAAACTAATAGCAGAATATATTATATATATATATATATATATATATATATATATATATATATATATATATATATATATATATATATATACATACATATATATATACATACATATCTATATATATACATATATATATATATATATATATATATATATATAATTGTGTGTGTATATATATGTGTATATATATATATATATATATATATATATATATATATACACTGTATAAATTTTTATAAGTTTTTTCAATATATTAAATTATTAGAAGTATTCATATAGTCATGAATGGAGACTATTTTTGGTCTGATAGGAAGATATTATCGATATTATTTCTCATGGCATGGGCATACTTGAAACTCTCTTCAGACTTCAGTATATAGTTACTTATACTCGATAATGAAATGTGTATGTAATCTCCTTAGACTCATCCACCCACTTGATATAATTGTATCATAAGTATGTTAGCTTCACTAATATATATATATATATATATATATATATATATATATATATATATATATATATATATATATATATATATATATATATATTGTATATGTATTCACATATATACAGTATATATGGGTGTTATTATTATTATTATTATTATTATTATTTTTATTAATTGCTAAGCTACAACCCTCGTTGGAAAACAGAATGCTATAAGCCCAGGGGCTCCAACAGGGAAAATAGCCCAGTGAGGAAAGGAAATAAGGAAAAATATTTTAAGTATAAAATAAATATCTCCTATATAAACTATGAAAACTTTAACAAATCAAGAAGAAGAGAAATAGAATAGTGTGCCCAAGTGTACTCTTAAGCAAGAGAACTCTAATCCAAGACAGTGAAAGATCATGGTACAGAGGCTATGGTACTACCCAATACTAGAGAACAATGGCTTGATTTTGGAGTGTCCTCCTAGAAGAGCTGCTTACCATAGCTAAAAAGTCCCTTCTACCCTTACCAATATGACTTTAAAATTGCTGAAATAGTAATAATAATGAGTAATAATGAAAATTTTATTTGTTACATTGTTACTATAAATATGAAAATAGCATCAATAGAAATCATGTCAGTAATGATAATACCGATAGAAACATTTCTATTATTTTTAATAACCATGCAAAATATTAAATACTATTATTTTATATAATTATTATTACTTCTGTATTAGATTTTATTATAATTATTATGAAAATTACTCTATACAGAAAAAGGATATATATGTGGATTGATATATGGTTGTGTTCGATTTTATCAATATTTAATCGAAATCTCTTAATATTTGTTATAGCATTTGAGGGCATTTCAGGTGAAAATTTTCTTTGTGTTATTAGTATCATATGTATTAATTGAGAAATTATTCTGACCATGAAAAAAGGTTGTCGTGAAGGGAAGAGTTTTAGCCTTTGTATCAGTATTTCAAGTGTCAAGATGACTCTTTTGGCTATGAGAAAAATTATTATTAATGGATATGAAGGTCTGTTTTTGATTTTGTGTAATTGCTTGAAATAGTAGATAAATTGTTTGGGAAATAGAATAGGATGTTTTAGGATGTACGAAGGTTATAGCCTTAGTAGAGAATATTTCGTGGGAAAGAAGCCTTCTGAGGTTTTGATATATTTGGTTACGGTAATAAAAGTTTTAATGGCCGTAATAAAGGAGATTTATGGAGATGTGAAGTTTGGTACATTTTGTTAAAATTTTATTTGATTATTGGACGAATATATCATACCAAGTAAATGAAGAATACATATTTTAGCTGATATTGATAGTGAAATATGGAGGTAAACTCCCTAGACATTTTCATAAAACAGTAATTTAAAAGATAAACATGCTATAATCGTGATAACCTAGGTAAAGGGTTTCAGATAAGAAATTCTATATTTTCAATACTGAATTTAACCAATATGAAGGGGTTCTTGACATCTACGACATGCTTTTTGGTTAATAGATACCAAAAGTATACAAAAAGATTTATCTGCATTACGCATAACAAGTTTTAGGCCTTGAAAATGGACGTTATAGAGATAGTATGACTTGTTGACTTATCTTGATACTTGAACCGTAGGAAACAGTTTGTAATTTTAAAATAAAGTGTTCCAGCAGATAGGAAAGCTTGCGTGTTTTAATGCTCATATTTGTATTATAATTAATAATATTATTATAAAGATGCAAAAGAATTAATAATAATCGGAATGTTTTAGCATCCTGCTTTTCCAATAAGGGTTGTAGCTTGGCTCATACAAAGAAAAATAATCATAGTTTATATTTTTGCTGAAAGTACTGATGAAATATTTACTAGAAATACATATATAATTTCAAGATCATAACAATATTTCTTTTTATTTTATATGTTGTTTCAAAAATTTTATTTCGTGATAGTGGAAATTGTAATAATGATAATGATAGCAATTTTAATATTTCAAATAATTATAAATAGCAATATCAGTAATGGTATGGTGATGGTCACAGTTAATATTTATTATGTAAATGTGATTTTATTAATTTTCCATGAAAATGGAAATTAGGTTCGTTATGATTTGACAGTGTTCACTACTAGATGAATTCCTCTCTAGCAAAGAGAAAGTGAATGATGAAAATAAATACATAAAGTTCCTGTTACCAAAAAAGAAAGAAAAAAAAAGTAATGAAATGTGGATACAACCTCCATAGGCTTTAGAACCAATTTATTATTTTTATTATTATTATTATTATTATTATTATTATTATTATTATTATTATTATTGGATAAGCTACAACCTTTTGGAAAAGTAGGATGCTATAAACCCAGGGACTCCAGCGAGGAAAAATAGCCCAGTAAGGAAAGGAAATTGATTAATTATATGAGATGTTATGAGCAATTAAATTAGAATATTTTAAGAACAGTAACAACATTAAAACATCTTTTATATATATAAAATATAATAAGATTTATGTTAGCATGTTCAACATAAAAACGGTTGCTGG
>NC_090726.1:34163093-34168093 GCF_036898095.1 Palaemon carinicauda | reverse complement strand
TCCATCTTGTTATTTATCCGTTATTAACTATGACTACATAATGTTCCCACAGTTTCTAGAACTATCGTGCCGAATGCCTTCTCCAGCCAAAACTCTAAACCATGTCGCCCACAAACTCCATAGATCCAATCATAAAATCTGTATGTGCAAGTTAACATCCAAGTCGAATTGTCCTTTTGGAAGGCAGCCTATTTGATATCTTCCAGATATGATTTGATAATAACATCTGTAATCAGACCACTGATTTAACAACCTTTATGAGTATATACATTATACATGTATATTTGTATAAATTTAATGTATAGGATAATATATTTGTTTATTTTTTTCTGCAATGTTATCTCTTGACATAAATTACCTATTGATCTCTGAAAATCACAATTTGCTGTCATCAGATACATTTGCTTACATGTAACTGACAACAGGTGAAGCAAAATCTTGAGTATTGTGTACGTCATTTTGAAACATTAAAAAAAAAAAAAAAAAAAAAAAAAAAACACTGGAAAATAATAATGCATATGTGACTCTACCAACAGTAACATTATGTTTTATCTTGAAGAATGATTGTCATATTTGTACAAAACGCAAGCATATCCCTCAATCTTGTCGTTGCATTTCGAGTATTCTCCAACTCATCTTTCATATCTTTTTATCATATCTTCTTTTATGCCTCCTATTTCCTTATGGTCTTTCCAGATCTTACCCCCTCAAAATGCAAGCTGATATATTGCAAAGAATTCACCTAGGGATGAAATACGACATCAGAAGTGGATTTTGACTTCGTCTTGGTTCTTGATTTGTGATTCTTGTCCTGGTTGTCACCGACGATTTATTCAGTTCTTCCTGACCGGTAAAAATAAAGTGCATTATATTGCAGTGGATCGGGGCACCACGTTGAGTTGAAATATTAATGTTGCGAAGGTGGAAAGAAAGCGAAATAGTTTGAGAGAGAAAAATCAAGCAAAATTATGTTGTCACAGTTTCAAATGAATTGAATATGTGCACAAAATACAACTTACACACATATATGTATATATATATATATATATATATATATATATATATATATATATATATATATATATATATATATATATATATATATATATATTTATATATGTGTGTGTATGTATGTTTGTGTGTATACATATGACATACCTTCACTCGTATACATATATGTATATGAATTTATTTCAACATTAAACTGTCCCATACGATTTCATTTTCTTGTATTTATCCTTCCTAGGAAGGGGGGGGGGGGCGTTTGCTTCTGAGGGCAACACTAGTCATAACTTGATAACTTTGAATAAATACATATATATATATATATATATATATATATATATATATATATATATATATATATATACAGTATATATATATATATATATATATATATATATATATATATATATATATATATATATGCTTTTCCATTTTATGTTTTAGCTTAGCTAGTAATAATAATGATAATAATTATATATATATATATATATATATATATATATATAATATATATATATACACATATGCATTTGTTTGTATATGTATATATACATACACAAACATGCACATATACCGTCTATGTCTGTATTAAAAGTAATATAATTGTACAGAATCCATGCGTGGGAATCACTAAATTCAGTAAGACATTCTTACTTCAATCATAATTCTATTTCGTTCCTATGTCACCTACTAATGTATTTGAATAACATTGTAGAGGTACCCTTACATATCTTCTAATCTATGTATTAAGTCGCATGAAAAATCCACGCCTACTCTGTTCTAGTTATTCTTTCTGGTAAAATTCCTTCATAATATACGTGGAAAGGTTTTCATAGCAAAGATGAGCTTCTTAAATACTTGAGCCTATTTATGTTTATAGTAAAGAATATGAATGTTCAGGAATATTGATTTGGAATTTACATTTGATTGTAACTATTTAATCATCATTTTGATTTCGGCATTGTACGTAAATTTTCACCTTCCAACGTATGGAGAAAGGTTTTAATAAGCCATATAAGGAAATTTGGAGTTGTTATTTTCATTAAAAGATAATAAGATTAAAATAAATCCTTCAACATTCAATTGTAATTTTGTAGAAATAGGAACTTACTAAGTATTATGTCGGTGTATAAAGCAGGAAGATCTCTTATTTGATTGTAAACCTTGATTAAGAATTTATTTACATCATTTGAATGTCAATTTTTAAAGAGTGTCTCTTTTACAGGGATGAATGCCTGGGTTAAAGATACCTCTATTAGTATATTAGATTAATATTAAGTTATATATATATATATATATATATATACATATACATACATATATATATATATATATACATATACATACATATATATATATATATATATATATATATATATATATGTATCGTATATATATTTTCGTATGAAATTGTCATTCATAATTGAGTTTGGAGAATTTAATACACTACCCGGCCTTTTGAAATTCCAAGTTTAATAGGTAGAGGGAATTTCTTGAATATCAGATAATGATATATCAGTTTTTCCAAGAGTGTTTTATACTGAACAAGAGGATCCATTATCACAAGGGATCACTCTCTGTAATGAAACATACTTCGATTCCTTTTAACTTCAGGTGTGACAGCCTACTTACAGCTTAGTTTATTAGCAGACGACGTCAAAAGACGGACAATATTTGATAGAATTTATTGATACCCTTATTAGTGATAAACTCTAAAATCCAAATATGGAAACGAAAATAGTGTAATTCTAATCTTTTATTTTTTCGTGATTTTTACGCATATATATATATATATATATATATATATATATTATATATATATATATATATATATATATATAATATATATATATATATATATATATATATATATATATATATATATATATATATATATATAACGAAAATGAATACAATGATATTTGCGATAAATGTTGAGATTTTTATGTAATACATAACATTCGCTCTCTCTCTCTCTCTCTCTCTCTCTCTCTCTCTCTCTCTCTCTCTCTCTCTCTCTCTCTCTCTCTCTCTCTCACATCAGTAGTGGTAGTCGGGTAGATATGACCCAAATTTTGGCCTAAACGTTAAGTTGGGTATATATGTAATTTTTTGCTGAAAGTGATAGTAAAAGGGGTCCACTTTAATAATCCTGTTTAATATCAAATTAAAGCATATGTTAAATTTAAGGCAAAATATTTAGATAAAAAACCATTTAAAACAAATGCAGGTCATTTAACGTCGAAAATAGTCAAATTCGGCCACAATGTAAGCAATACATTATAAAATGCGGAACATGTCATGTTTTAGATGAAAAAAAAATAGGGTATATATGTAATTTTTTGCTTGAAAATTGTAGGTGAGGATGTGTACCTTGAGAATCTGATGGTTGCCACCTTAGCACTCTTGGGGTATTTTTTATTGATGTCATAAGCCTGACCACTTTTTCAATGTTTAGTGACAATTTATAGAATTAATTTGAAAAATCTTTTACTAAACTCTGGAAAAGCAAGGCTATTATTTCAATAATGTTTTCATTACTTTTTAGTTATTAGCTTTTTTTTTCGTTTAGATAATTTGTCTTGTTACATAAAAGTGTTTTCTAATAATTTACCGTAAGGAATTGTTGTTGGAGAGAAATTTTATATCAGAAGAATTGGCTAAATATTTTTTAAACGTGTTATGAATGATGCTTTTAGAAATGATAGCCTTTTTATAAATCATATTAATACGATTATGTATCTTCTTAAGGGTCTATATTCTAATGGCATTTAGATTAGGCTGTACTTCAGCATAATCAATCTCTCTCTCTCTCTCTCTCTCTCTCTCTCTCTCTCTCTCTCTCTCTCTCTCTCTCTCTCTCCTCTCTCTCTCTCTCTCTCTCTCTCTGTAAGTTAAGAGCAGGTTTATAACTTAGATGCTCATTTAAGGTTAAATAACTATTCAGTTCAAGTATAAATTTATAAAGATAAAATGCCATTATCTTTCGTACAGCTTCTGTTTCGTTGTCTTCAGCTTTTCCCGTTTATTTATGGGGTTGCTGTTTCTAGTCAGCCTTCTCTGTCTTCCTGTAATCTGTACATATTGTTCCTTTAGACTATTTTCCTTTTTGTTATTCAATAATTAATCTTTACACCTAAACTTTGCCCTTCCCTCCTTCGTCTTCCTTCCACCTCCATGTTCATAACCCTGTTACATACGTGTTAATATTCTCTCATCGTTACATACCAAACCATTTCAGTCTTTCCCGAGACTTCATTGAAACCTCTACTACTTTGACTGTCTAAATGATTAATTCATTTCGGATCTTATCATTTTTTTGACACCACACATCCATCTCAGCATTCTCATCTCGGCCACATCTTTCTTTATTGGCCAAGTCTCTGTTCCATAAAGCATTTTGGTCTAACAGCACTTTTATAAAGCTTTCCTTTAACCTTTGCACTGATCCTCCTATCACAAAGTATCCTTGATGGCTTTCTGCCATTCATCCATGCACACTCAATTCTGTGATTGACTTCTGTATCAAAGTTTCCGTTTTCGCTCATAAGAGAACCAGAATATCTAAAGGAGCTAACTCTCTTTATGTCCTCTTGGCCTAATTTCACTGTTCCCTGCTATTCCTCTCTACATGTCCACATATATTCTGTCTTTATTCTGTTATTTTTAAGCCTCTATTCTCAAGTTCTTTTCTCCAGCTTCAGGTTGACACCTCTTGTTAGGTCAGTCTGCACAATGTTATCAACTAACATTGCACTCCAAGGCACCTCTCATCTAACTTCCAATGTTATAACATCCATCACAATATCAAACACGCACGGACTAAGGGCTGAATCCTCGTGGAGATTACCTTTCACCTTAAACTTCTCCGCAAGATTTAATATATCTTCTCTTTTTGCATTTTCAAGTACTGTATATGTTTGAAAAAAATTAAATGCCATTAACCTTCCTACAGCAGGATTTGAATATCATGAGAAAACTCACGTTAAATTAAA
>NC_090726.1:34150781-34162593 GCF_036898095.1 Palaemon carinicauda | reverse complement strand
ATATGGGATTGCATTGTTGGTAAAATAGCTAAGTTTAGGACTTAGATTTATATTTTAGGTAAAACTGTGAACGTATGTGGAGGTGTTAACAGTGAATAGAGTAAAGTATAAGAAGTGTGTTTTATTTTAGCCATAGTAACCTGAAAGTCCCTTGGATTATGCCGAGTATAGATGAATAGAAAATTTCTCAATGAAGATAAGTTAGATACCGGTAATATATTCTAAACTATAAATGCCCTTAACCAGTAGTAAGAAATAAGGATAGAAATGCAACGCATTCTCCACGAATTTGTCACACAAACGTGAGCTCATTGCTGTGACAAAATGGTTATGAAGACACCTCGACAATATCGTTTCATCTTTGTCCTAAATTTCATTCTTGGTGAATTCACACAATAATATATCTTACGAGAGAGAGAGAGAGAGAGAGAGAGAGAGAGAGAGAGAGAGAGAGAGAGAGAGAGAGAGAGAGAGAGAGAGATGATGTTGTTGTTGGTCTTAAAGTCTTTGTTTGTTTGTCATGGGTATTATGATTTAGTTAGTAAGAAAATACTTTTCCTTATCAATTCAGTAAAGAAAGGCAATAAATACCTCTTTTTTCATACATTGCGTGATATACAAAACATTGTTTTATACTTTTGTGTATGAACGTTTGAATAACAAGAATATCCTTATGAGAATATGCATAATGAGAGTTTGTACATCAACTACTCCATTTTCATACATAGTTACAATGTAGTTCATAAGAATGCGTAGGAGTCTATATCAATAAAACAACGTCGAAAGTGCTTTCTTGTTTGAGCTATTGGTGTAGGTACTTTACAAACTTAATCATGTATTTCATGTCAGTTTTTTCCTGTAATTTATGTTTTCTAGTTTTTTTTTATCTTGTTTCATGTGGATCTGTGGTGGGATTACATATACCCATTTATCAATGATTTGGTTTCCCATCTATTTTCCGAAACTTCCAAGAATTCAACTCTTCGGATTTACTATATTTCCATCTATCATTCTGATGTTGATATGTTTTCTAATTATGTTTATTTTTTCTTTCCTAATTAGTGTTTGTGCCATAACCGTTTCAGAAATAGTCATCTGTTTTTATGTTTTTCCAAAAATCTCCTGTACTGTACAGTATTAAAATTCTCCCATTGAATATTGAGAAAGTAGCGTAAAATGGATATTTAATACATTTTTCATAAGTTTTATTTTTTACCATTCAATATTCTTCTAGAATTTTTATAATATGAGACTATTGGCATCTTTGTTATGGATATCGCCAGATAGTAGGAGTGTCTTCCAGTTATTTCCCTCAGTAAGTCTTACTAAACGTCAGTTCCTCATTTCTCCTATGGTCCTTTAGCCTTCATCTGAACAGCAGTGTCTTCATTGTGTTCTACATCCAGGAATTAATACGTTTGGCAAGTCAGTTTCCCTGATGGGAAGTGTCTTGCTACCGTCGCAAGGTCACTTTAACTTGGTAAATTACCAAGTGGAGCGATGAATATTGATATTGTGGATGTTGGAAGAATGGTTTCGGTTGAATCGTATATTTATTTAGGAGTCATTATAGTGGAAATTAGTGTGTGAAATGAGACAAAATGTATTGCTAGACTTCAACTATTTACTCCTTGCTAACTAGTCGGGGTTATCTGTCTTTTGAACTTATGGTTGATTATCCAGTCTTGGGCTTGACATAATTCTCTCTCTCTCTCTCTCTCTCTCTCTCTCTCCTCTCTCTCTCTCTCTCTCTCTCTCTCTCTCTCTCTCTCTCTCTCTCTCTATATATATATATATATATATATATATATATATATACACATACAGTATATATGTATATACAAATGTCTGTTTTTGTATGGCTCTATGGAAGTAAAATTAGTGTAGATATTATAACTTCAAAGTCAAAAATTTTTATGCTTCGTTATGTGAACTCCACCATGTAAAAACGGAGTAGTTTAATATAAAAAGACCTGTCATGTTACGTGTATACTTTATGAAAATAAAAGAGCACACTTTAACGCTTGTGTTGCATTTGGGGGAGTGGTTGTAATATTTCCTTCTTTACCTCCTGACGATAAATGACATTCATGGCTACTGGATATATTCATTCAATAGACGTTGATGTCTTCAGATAACGGGAGGGCCATGATGAAAGACTAACGCCATCATCTTGGGAAAAAAATATGTGAAAATACTTCTTTTTCGGAGTAATGGCTCCATTCATCAGGGTGGAAGCTTTAGACACAAGATGTCGTTATCGGTGGCATATGTCAGAAGGAGAGATTAAGGACCAGGTAAGGAGATGCATATGAAGCCGGCGTTTTAAGGATGATGAATGTCGCTTATTCAAAGGGAAGGCATCGTTGTTGAAGAGTTATGCAAACTGGTCTTCCATAGAGGCATGGAAAGAGAGAGGGCATAGTATGACCTCAGTATGGTTTAAACTCTTGGTGATAGTAGGCTCCCACAAGACTATATAATAAAACTGAGCGAAAATACGCTTTATCGTTTGCAGAAACAAGGCAACCCTCTGAGAATTTCCATATTTTTTATTTCTATAAATGGATGGTGGGCATTTATAAAAGGAATTATTGCTAGTCATCTTATATTATCAAGTTTAAAACGTTCTTGAAGAAATTTATCAACATATGGAGATTTAGTAGACTATCGACAAGTCGTCTATTAGATTTCCTACGTTGAAAATAAAAAAAAGAATATTAGTTATGGACTTACAACAATCAGCTTTTGATTAAAGAAACAAATAACTTAAAGGGAGAAATTCTATTAATTAATTTATTTTTTCGCCTTATCACCATGCACACACATATTATATATATATATATATATATATATATATATATATATATATTTGTATATATATATACATATATATATATATATATATATATATATATATTTAATCTTAACTGAAAGTAATTTCCCCTAGTTAGGTAGTTTAGTCACTGTATTGTATGTTTTCTTAATATGTATGCAATATATATATATATATATATATATATATATATATATATATGTATATGTATATATATATATATATATATATATATATATATATATATATATTATTTGAGAGAGAGAGAGAGAGAGAGAGAGAGAGAGAGGAGAGAGAGAGAGAGAGAGAGAGAGAGAGAGAGAGAGAGAGTAACCAGTTATTGAAAAACGGAACATTAATTTTAACATTTTAAAAGTTCCCTTGGATAATATTAACAATTTGTGATATGTATATGTGCATTTGTTGAACCTCTCAGTGTATATTTATTTTCTTCATCATTTACTAATTTTTTTCATGACTCCAATAAACAACTCGTAATTCTCCGAGAGCTCTGGTCGAAGTATTTCATTTTAGGGTATAAAGCTGTGATCCCCACCATTTCCTCTTGATAGCTGGTTGTTGATAACTCTTAGCCGGAAAAAGTGTTTCCCCAGTTTAATTAATGTGCGTATTTGCATAAATGCTCGTGAATTAATCATACGTAAATGTGAGCAAACCTGGAAAAAAAAAACATTTGGAAATAATGTGAGGCAGGTGATCCTTTGTTTCCCTTTGGTGTCTTTACATTTACATTTACATTTTTTTTTTTCTTATGGGTGTTGCTCTTCATCTTAGATCAATTACCCAGGGAATAGAAGATCTAATAACGAAAGCCTTTGAAAAAAATAAAATGAAAACGTCCTTCCTGCAAAAACTACTGTATAATTGACTTTTCGTTTAATGTGCCTCTTATGCAGTCTAGTTATACTAATCATCCAATACTCTAATGGATTATTCTGGTGAAATACTCATGAAGGTTTTGTGAATATGCTTCCGGTCATAGCTTGGTTTTCAGTAGAATGGGCTGTTCAGCCTTTCTGTGACTTGTGCGGTTCCCTTTTCCGGCACAAATCCAATACACGAAAGAATTTAAATTATTTCCTCCAGCAGTATGCTAATTTCAGTTATGTAAGGAGCAATTATCGACATATTTTGGTGCTGGAAGGGTTGAGTAGAAACTAACTCACTTTGGCTTTGTTGTAAGTGCAGACTTTTAAGTTACTTCCAATTGGCTGAAACCATATGTCATGAAGTGCGCCACACAGGTTGCAATAATTAGACTTGTAAAATTAGTGAAAATGTATCCCTTATGAGTTTGATATGCTAATTACTAAATATTTTATTATTAAAACCGCTAAATATGAATAAAAGGATGGCTAATGACCTTGAAGATGTCCATGATAAAAGTATACTACCTTAATTTAGGAACTTCTCTTAAGACTCTTATAAAAATGAGGCCAATAAGAATAAATATGGAGGCTATGTCTACAGAATATGATGGTATAAATTATATAGAAGTTGCAAGAGTCGAGCTGGTGTGTAGTTTCAAAAGTTTAAAGAGGGAATTATTGTGGTGCCATTTTGTATTTACTTCTGTCGATAAAGTTTTTTAAAGTATTTTAAAGGAATTTCGATGTTGTAAGGTTTATGGTTTGAAGTAGTTTCTAGAGGAAAGATATGATCGTATAGAGCTGTTCAAGAGGAAGAAAAGGAGAATAGTAGAACTAAAAAGCTTGAAAGAAAATTAAGATTATTTTGAGATAAAGAGATCAAGGTTACTGGAGGAATTAGTCGTTGATTAAAAGATATAAATTAAGACTACTGTTTGGTAAGAGTAGAAATACCTTTGTTAATAGGCCCTTCGTGTAACTATAAGGATTGAAATACGATGAGGTTTAACATTATATGCCATCTTTAAATAGATCATATAACCCCCAATAGACCAACTAGAACTTATGGGGCCTTTTTTAGTTCGCTTTTAATGTATAGTTTTGAACATCATCAATGTTTTTAGCTCAAGTGGATCAATGAATACGAAATTGCTCGTGAAATACCCCCTCCCCCATGTCTCATCTGCTCTCTTTAATATAACATTTGAAAGAAAAAGAAACGAGATCAAATGAAACGACTTAATGGCCGGGCCTTCTGTAAAGGTGGGTCGGGGTTGAAAAGCCTAAAGTACCGGAGCTTCCTGGACAGGTGAAGTGTACCCAAGTGGGCTTTTGAGGAGTCAAAGGCTGCTTTTGATGCCATAGAGCGCAAACCATATTACCTTCACCTTCAAGGATTCGTTCTAAGAGTCTATTATGTTAAAAGAGAGAGAGAGAGAGAGAAAGAGAGAGAGAGAGAGAGAGAGAGAGAGAGAGAGAGAGAGAGAGAGAGAGAGAGAGGGTTTATCGCTTACCCCTCTACAATTCCATACGAGTAAAAAATTTTTTGTTACTTATCCTTTGCCAAACATATATATATATATATATATATATATATATATATATATATATATATATATATATATACATATAAGATTATGAAAGGTGAAATGCCACTTTCTCTAATAAGCAAAGTATTTAATCAGATGGTCTTACCAGTTTTAACTTATTATCAGAAACTTGGAGCCTTACTAAAGCCTTAAAACAAAAGCTAGTTAAATCTCAAAAAGAGCTATGGAAAGAATAATGATGGGAATAACATTAAGAGACAGGAAAAGAGCAACATGGATACACAAGCAAACTAGAGTAGAGAATATTCTAACAACATGTAAGAAAAAGAAATGTACATGGATGTGACATATAATGGAATGACAGATAATATATGCACATTAAGAATATCGCAATGAGTCCCTAGAGTTGTTAAAGAAACAGGGGAAGGATGAGAAGACGATGTATTGAAGAACTAAGAAAGTTTGTGGTGGACAGGCATAGAAAGACCATAAAGAGACGTAAGTGAACGACATAGCAGAGACCTTTCTTCTGCAGTGGACTAGTAACGGCTGAAAACGTATATCTGTCTATCTATCTATCTCTCTATCTATCCCTATGTATATATATATATATATATATATATATATATATATATATATATATATATATATATAGAAAGAAAGAAAGAAAGAGAGAAATATGAAATACAGGTTTATATAAATTCCATCTCTCCCAAGTATAATTTATATCTGTTGATTGATCATGTATTCAAGTATTTTAGTAATAAAACTTAAAATTAGGTATATAACAAATACGTATTCGGTCGAAAAACGTTTTGTGAGTTATAAAGCATTAGATTTAGAATACTAATTTCACCGGAAAGTAAAATGATTGTAACATTCTAGAAATAAATATAATCAGATTCTAAAAGTAGATAAAACAAGGTAGCCGTAATTTGCATAGATTTAATTAAGTTTTCTTGTTAATTACAAATCCAATCATCAGGTGATTCCAACCACGAAAATTGAATTGCCGTTCATCTGTTTTGGAGACTCGGCTAAAAACGACCTAAGAGCCGCGGGAATAATTGTTTACTTAATTAATATATGATAATAAAAAAGAATGCATAAACCGGAGCAAAGTAATAGAAGACCTGAATATTTTTAAAAGCAAAAAATAGAGTATGCAAGGAATGTTAGAGCAATTAACTTACCCAAGACTAGAGTAATATATCCTCTTTCCTCCCAAAGAAGCAAATGCTTAAGCAACTTTGCTTGCATATTAATTTCAGGGTAACGGCGAGTACTTGTCCCCCCCCTCTCTCTCTCTCTCTCTCTCTCTCTCTCTCTCTCTCTCTCTCTCTCTCTCTCTCTCTCTCTGTGGCTATATAGATTTGCGAAAAGATTTATGTATGGGTAAGGAAACGTGATTTATTGATTGTCAAACTTGTCTACAATAGATTATCATTGAGCTTCCTTATTACATTCGCCAGAACGTTATCTTTTAATAGGCATGCATTTATGTTTGTTTGTGATTCGCATAACTCAGAACCAATTTGACTGAAACTCATGAAATTTGATGGGATGATTCGGCATGATCCAATGACAATTTAATTAGAATTTTGGAGTGATTGGATTGAAGATAAAAAACGCATTGTTACTATATTGCGGTCAATTTTATCTGATGTACATGAAACTAGTTCCAAAATGTACTTAATTCAATTGCAAATCGTGCGCTTTGGGAGTTATGAGATCAAAAGTAAAGGTCAAAAGCGTCTTTATTTGCTATATCGAGGTCAAGTTTTTATATGATTGGCATGAAACTAGTGCCAAAAAAGTGCATAATCCAATCGCCTTTCTTATGATATACATGATCAAGGTCAAGGTCATAAAGAGGTAAAATTTGTTTTGCTATATTACGGTCAATATTTATCCGATTTGCATGAAACATGGTGGGGTGATTGACTAAGATCTAAGGACAATTTAATTAGATTTTGGGAATGATTGGATCAAAGGTCAAGATTACAAAAGGGTCAAAACCTCTTTGTTTTATAATGGTCAATTTTTTTCCGATTTGCCTGAACCTAGTGCCAAAATGTGCATGATTCACGTGCCTATCTTGTGATTTGGGAATGATTGGATAAAAGGGCAAAAACTTGTTTTTTTTTTCTCCATATTGTGGTAAATTTTTATCCTATTTCCATGAAACTAGTGACAAAGTGTATAAATTCAATTGCCGATCATGTCATATACAACATGGTGAAGGTCACGAATAGATAAAAAACGTTTTTTTTTGCTATTATGTGGTCCACGTTTTTCCGATTTGTATGAAACTAGTACTAGATTGTGCAGAATTCAATTGCTTATCTTATGCTATACAACATGATATAATGACGTCAATCGCTTGTTAGAAGTTTCGGTTTAGAGGTCAGTGGGGCCAATGAACTTGGAAAAAGTGCAGGTTTCGTCATTACGCGGCCATTGCTATGCGATTTGCTTGCATAACCATGGTAACTAATGTGGCTTTAGAGAAGCTATGCACTCTATCGAGTGTCCGATCCAGTTAACTATACATGATAGTAGAGATAATGAGTCCTTCACTAGCCTTGAAAGCCTGACATACTGTAATTGTTCAATGGCTACTTTCCTCATAGTAAGAGTAGAAGAGATTCTTTAGCTATGGTAAGCAGCTCTTCTAGGAGGACACACCAAAATTAAACCAATGTTCTCTAGTCTTGGGTAGTGCCATAGCCTCTGTATTATGGTCTTCTACTTTCTTGGGGGTAGAGTTCTCTTGCTTGGGGGTGCACGCAGGCACAGTATTTAATCTTATTACTCTTCTTCATGTTTTTTGAGGCTTTTATAGTTTAAATATAAAGGATCTATTTTAATGTTAATGTTTTTAAAGTATTTTATTTTAATCGTTCATTACTTCTCTTTTAGTTTTCTTATTTCCTTGTTTCCTTTTCTCACATGGTTATTTTTCCTTGTTAGAGCCCTTGTGCGTATAGTTTCCTGCTTTTCCAACCAGGGTTGTAGCTTAGCTAATTTATTATTATTATTATTAGCTAAGCTATAAGCTTAGTTGGAAAGGCAGGATGCTTTTCTAACACGTAAAAATAGCTCAGTGAGGAAAGGAAATAACGAAATAAATAAACCACAAGAGAAGTAATAAATAAACAACACTTTCAAGACCAGTAACAACATATATAAGCTTTAAAAACTTCAAAATAAAAACAATCGAAGGAAAAATAAGACAGAATACTGTGCCCGAGTGTACTTTCAAGTAAGAGTCAGTGGAAGACCATGGTACAGAGGGTATGGCACTACTCGAGTCTAAGAACACAATAGTTTGATTTTGATGTGTACTTCTCCAAGAAGATCTGCTTACTAAAGCTAAAGAATGTCTTCTACCCTTACCAAGAGGAAAGTAGCCACTGAACAATTAGATCACAGTAGCTAACCCCTTGAGCGAAGAAGAATTGTTTGGTAATCTTAGTGTTGTCAGGTGTATGGGGACAGGAGATTGTGGAAAGAATAGGCCAGACTATTCGGTGTATGGGTCGGCAAGGGAAAAAGCCGTAACCAGGGAGAGGGATTGAATGTAGTACTGTCTGGCCAGTCAAAGAACCCAATAACTCTTTAGGAGTAGTATCTCAACGGGTTGCTGGTGCCCAGGCCAAACTATTACCTTCAATATCTAAAATTACATTTCATTGAGCAATATTTTTTATCAATTATTGTGCATTAGAATATTTTTATATCAAATTTTCACCACTATAGCTTTTATATTAAACTTTTAATTCTAAAACTCAATGTAGTCCTGAAGAAGGGCCACGGAGTGATCCAAAGCAAGTTTCGACACTAAAGAATAAATGGAGGAAAGAAAATGTATATCTGCTGTTATCCTGAAAACTACCTGCAGGACAGTCTGTCCGAAGAGGAACTATTTTTGATTTTTGGACGCCACTAAGACTTTGGCCATTCACTATAAACGCAGACTAACAAGTACCAAGTACCACACACACACACACACACACACACACACATATATATATATATATATATATATATATATATAAACATATATATATATATATATATATATATATATATATAAACATATATATATATATATATATACACACATATATATATGTATATATATATATATATGTATATATATATATATATATATATATATATATATATATATATATATATATATTGCGTCTGTGTATGTGTATGCGTGTGAGGAATGAGAGAGTCACAATCCAGAATTATCTCAGGAAATCTCCCTTCACATTTGTCTGGGCGCACCACAGTGCATGGGTCCTGCATTTGACATGATATACCTGGTTGCATCGATTCTTCTCAAGGTAAAGAAGATTGCAGAGTTCAGGGGAATTATGATTTAAATGCTGCCAGTCTCAGACCACCAAGAGTTCAAATCGTTTCTGAACTTCTCGTTATGTTTCTTCTCTCTTTTTCCATCGATTTATGTGGCTAAAATAAATGTTCTATAACACATAGAAGGTCAGCTCTATGATTATTACAACAGAAAAAGTAGAGCAATATAAAGGATGTCACGTTAATTTATTTATAGGTGATAGTAATAATAAGAATATTAATATTAATGATAAAGGATATAGGTGATAGTAATAATAAGAATATTAATACTAATGATGAAGGATGAGAAAGAAAATCGTAAATGTTTTTGGAATCAAAATTAAATTTTTTCTTTTCGGTTTTTAATAAGTGAAAGAAGGTTCTAGAAAACTCCCTGTTTTACAAGTATCCTGAAAACAACATTTTCTTATTTTCTCATTATTTTTTATAATTATAATAACAAGGATTTCATATACACTTCGAAAGGTTCATTTTATCTATAAACTAATATCTACATACGGAATGTAGATTTTTTTTTTTTCATAACTTGATTAGTTTGGAAGAATTTAAAACCAAATGCCGTTGGAAATGTGTAATTGATCCACACTCTCCACATGGGTAGGAAGGGTGAACCAGATTCTTAGTCAGCCTTCTTAGCATAAGCAAACATTCTCTAACTTAGGGTTTCATATACTAACCAAAATGGTTGGACAAAAATATCTATCCTAATCTGAAAACCAAGGTACATCTTAATCTAATCTTCCTTAAACTAACCTAACATTGATATACTAGGCCTTTACGAACTGCGAGTGTGTATATTGATTTTCAAACTATTAACAATATCCATATGAAATCACAGATTGCGTACCGTTGGTGAGATTTTAGTCACTTAAAACAAGTAAATAGAAGTCGGAGCCAAGATATAAAACGAGTTTTATGTTAATGGATTAAAGGTTTAAAAGGCCGCTCATGAATGGCAGAGGCGAGGGACAGTGACATTGCCTTATCAAGCAGGACAGTGCCATAGATACTGATCATATTACATAAGATCAGCGCCCAAGCCCCCTCTCCACCCAAGCTAGCCCAGGCAATGGCTGCTGATGACTCAGCAGATAGACCTAAAGGCTCCTCAAAACCCCTCATCCATAAGTCACAAGGAGAGTGATGTTGCAGTGACCAAAGGAACTAACTAGTTTGAGCGGTACTTGAACCTCAATCTGGCAATCACAAGGAAAAAACGCTACCACCAGGCCATCACAACCCAAAAAATATTTTGAAAAAGTATTTTTCATGTTCAGTGACGGCAAAAAGGCGAGTTTATCTTTCCAGGATAATATAGCGATGCATAAACAAAAGAAATCTATGATATCGTCATGTTACCAATATCAAAGACGGACCCTTCAATACTTAGCATGTAAAGGGTCTTCATAAGGGAGGATCTAGACTCTTATCTGTATACATTATAGATAGTTTTGATATTAAAGGAAAGTTATATTATTCGATAACACATATGTAAATATAAATAATTTTATATATATATATATATATATATATATATATATATATTATATATATATATAAATATACACATACGCATACACACATATACACACGTGTATATATATGCATATATATATATATATATATATATATATATATATATATATATATATATATATATATATATATATAAATAATGTAAGCTATTTAACTTTCATTCTGGATATTGATATTTATATTTTAAATAAAATAAATACCGTATTTCGATAAAAAGAGGAACACAAAGCAGCTTTTGCGATGTAATCCTGTTTTTAACTGATGAATTGCATTTGATTGGTATGAAATATGAATGGAATATTCACTGTGAAATGTAAACTGCTCATTTGATGCGCAACTGGATAATTGAATTTCTTTTCAAAAAATTTATTATGCCTTTGCGTTAGTGAATATAAATATGACAGAATAGCTGATCAAGAAAATAAGTATTGGTATATTTTTTATCAGATTTTGATGATGTGGTTATGAATGCTATCATTATTAGTGCAAAATGTTTCCTGTAAGCATTCAATACTAGGTATTCGTATTTCAGTTATTTGTTATATATTTATAAACTCATTGAATAGTAGTCTAGCTGTATTTGATATCTAATTTATTTTTGTACGGTAATT
>NC_090726.1:34138281-34145781 GCF_036898095.1 Palaemon carinicauda | reverse complement strand
TAATAATATACCTATATTTTTTGATAACATATAAGTTTACAATCGACACAGAAGGGGGCTCAGCTTCCTTAAACCTATGGATAATGATATTCAGTATACTTTTATAGCAAATTGGCGAGTGTTCCTTCCATCTGAAAATGCTGACTTTTCCACGATTTCCGGCGTTACCGTTAAAGGGTATTTCCAAAGGATCTGAAAAACGAGAGAACACTGGGAAAAGGAAAGTTGATGCATGGTCAGATTGAAGAAAAACATTTACGTACGGCAATATGCTAAAAGGTCACTTTCGCACGCACTAAGACTATTATAAGGTCAAGATACACAACCCTAAGGTATTCTCTTTCATATTTCATTAGGTCAGGGTTGTCACGAGACCGAAGCGAGTGAGGCAGGTGAGACGACATTTGACAGTGACAAAGATACTGTGGGAAAAAAATCGTTGCGAAACACTCGCAACTTTCCCTGTGCGAAAGGTATGTAAAATAGTCGAACCTAAAAAAACAACACTCGATTTATAACCAGATAAAGTACAGGCATCGCAAAATATAAACACCAAGTTATGTGTGAGAGAGTTCTACATATAGATGTCTTCGTAATGAACACACATTTGCATGCAGTTTGCAGTCAATCTGCAGGATATTTTCGTGGGTCATTTCGGTAAAAGTATACGACACTGGAATGCTTAAAGAAGTAATCTATCCTCTCGACTGACGTTAAGACATTCATTTATATTAGACATAAAACTGGAATGTTAAACATTACTGGAATATCGGTTAGTCTGGAGGACGGTCCACTGGAAGTGTCCCACTTTGGGTGGGAGTAGAAAAATAGAGAAATACTGGAAATTCCTGATATAAAACTGTGTAAAAGAAGGCAGATTATTAACACTTGTCATAAAACGTAGCAACGCTTTTATTGTTTTTTTTTTTTTACGTTCCGGAAAATATTGCAAATTCTATATTCTCTTAGGTTTAAAGGTGACTAAATATTTGGAAAATATATACGGAATATGAGCGGTGAAAACTAACATTCGTCGACAGTTTCAGATGTGTTTCTCTGGTCTTGAAATTGAGGTTGTTGTTCTATCATCTCAGGATCCAATTGTGTTCGGATCAAAATAAATAAAAATAGAATATACCTACAAGAAACATCGTTTATTTATTTCCAAATTTACATCGAAAATCTTCAATAGTCTATAGGTTATCGAACAGATAAGTATCGTGAATAATGTAAAAGTGATTATTAGAATAAAAGTTTCATAGGACTTCAAGGGATAATTTATACTGGAGGCGAAAGAGACGAAATGATTTTTTAAGCGTTTGAAATGTGATCATTATAAGAGTTGCATAAATTTTAGCACGTGTTTTAGGATAGATATATACAAGTGAACAGAATATGAACTTTATATTATATACACACGTATATAATCACGCACGTGTGTATTTATATAAATTTATATTACTTGTATTTTTTCATTTGATTCAGCTTGCAAAGTTCATTGTAGGTGTTTTCCTCATAGTACGGCCACTAAATGGGCAGGCCGAATGTTTCTTTACTCTATATTTAAATCCATTATGATTCCTTTATTTATCTGAAATCATGGGTACACTTTGAAATACGATTGTTTATAATGGAGTAAATTGACGTAAGGTAATGAAGATGTCTAATGATATAATGTAGTAGCCCGTTTTGACGAGTTAGGTAATTTCAGGAACTTTGATTGTCAGAGCAAGGAGAACAATGGAAATCTGTTAAGAGAGTTAGAGAAAGAAAGAGATTAGAATATTTTTATTTGAGTTCATCTCACCTGCCTCCTCTGTGAAAAAAAAAATTACATCAGTTTCTGGCGATAATGATCCGTCAGTTAGGTACTCATTATGGCCTTAAACTGTTCTTGACATGATTTAATTTTCGTAAGATACAAACTTGATGAAATTTATGAATCTATGCATAACAATGCATCGTTATATATTATTTGGTCGTTTACGTATCACTTACAATTCTTACAGCACCATCGAAAAAAACGCTATACCATTATGATAAGATTCCCTAAATATATGTATATATATATATTTATATAGATATGATATATACTTTTTATTAGGCTGTACAAACTACACAGTAGAGATCTATATATGGAAGTTCGCAGTGAAAAGTTGTACAAAAAGAACACGTAAAAGAACTCTTCGATTATATTTGTCACTTTATTTATTCATTCTTTTATTTGTTTATCTACCTGTCTACTGGTCACTTCATGTAACCATGACATCATTTGTCATTCGCTTCTCGTTCACTTTCTTAACGGTGCCAGAAGGGACTTTGACGGTGAAAGCTCGTGATGTGGCATGATCTGCCGTGAGCAATTCATAAGGCGGACTCAGTGATTGGCGGAAGACTGGCCAATGGGGTGGCCGCGCTTCCGCCAAGACTTGTGGTAGGGTTTGGCTCTCGCCTGGCCCTTGCCCCCCGCCTTCGCCAGTTGTGCCCTCCCGGCACCTCGCTATGCTATGACCTGTTAAAGCGGACTGAAGAGAACCGCGAAGAGTGTCTCTGCAGCATCCGCTTCCGTCCGCATAATATCCGCTTGAAAGCGTTGCGGAACTCGGGGCTGAAGACTGTGTAGATGATGGGGTTGAGGGTCGAGTTGAAGTACCCAAGCCATAGGAACGTAGCGATGAGGTATGGGTTGAAGTTGCACGAGCTGGTACAGAGCGGCATTAGGACCGCCAGGATGAAAAAGGGAAGCCAACAGATAACAAATGCCCCGGTGATGATACCCAGCGTCTTGGCAGCTTTCCGTTCTTTGCGTAATTCGCCTTCCCTTCTCCTCAACTGGTGGGGTGCCATTGGGCTGATGGCCGAGTGGGGCATCGTGGCCGAATCCTCCCTGCTGTCTATGGGGTGGCCATTGAGGGTGCTGCCGTTGGAGGTTTTCTCCGGCGAAGGCTGCGACGACATGCGGGTGAAGGTCGTCGTCTCCGAGATGGTGATCGGGCCCCGACACAGGGCTGTGTGAGCGTTTGTCCCGATCTTCCGACGGATTCTCTTCCTGGCGGCTTGATAAACCCGCCAGTAGAGAACTAGGATTACGAACAAGGGTAGGTAAAAGGAGGTGATGGTCGCGAAGATCTGGTAGCCAACGTCTTGGGAGATTATGCACATCTTATTGCGGAGGCGTTCGTGCCACTCCGGGTCCTTCCATCCCATCATCGGAGCGGCCGAGATTAAGAAAGAGACGCTCCAGATGAGGGCGATCATTCCTCCCACACGCTTTGGAGATCGGTGGTGGATGTAGTCGACGTTCGTCACTGCCCAGAACCTGTTGGTTTGAAATAAATATTGCAGAATATCAGTAAAAAAAAATCCTATTAACATCTTTCAATAGTTTTTTGTGCATGATAATTTTAGTATTAATGATAGAGTTATCTTAATAGTAATTGTCATTCTAATTGTACCATGAATTAATAGTAATTGCATTATTCATTATCGTCATAGCTATCATAATAAAGAATGTTTAAATATTTCAAAAGATGATTTGAAAACACGAGTGCCAAAAAAGATTCAATTAAGAAAGTTACAATTTAATGAAAACAAAGTCTGTGTGCAGAGTATTAGACAAACTTTTGTGTTTACATCAGTCACCTGTAATGAATATATGGTAAGAATTGGTGATATTTGTTTAATTTAAAAATTTCCTCTTTTTGGCATAAAGATTTAATCGCCCAACACTGTATTTTCGTGCCTTTTATTTGCTCTCTCTCTCTCTCTCTCTCTCTCTCTCTCTCTCTCTCTCTCTCTCTCTCTCTCTCTCTCTCTCTCTCTCTGCCCTTTACGTTAATAGGCGTGGAAGGAGATGATGATGATGATGTGTCTATATATATATATATATATATATATATATATATATATATATATATATATATATATATATATATATATAATGTATAATTTTTTTTATATATTCTCTTGTTCCTGATTTTATACTTGCTTAATCATTGTAATACGCTCGTGTCGGGCTACTCAACTTTTGATTTTAAATCTTATAGGCATATTTGATCAAAATATAAAGCTCGATTATAGTCCTTTATCAAATGTTAATAAATATGCAAAGAATGAATATGTCCAAGACACGCCAGGGCACTTGTTTTAGTGTACTTTCATCTGCATTGCACAAAGGATATTTTCTTTTGATATAGATTGTTTGCATTAATCATAATAAATATTTGCCATTCTTTTGATTATCGTTATGGTATTGAAGATTATTACTACAGATTATATTTCCCTCGCTCATCATCTATTATTTTCTTTATTGCATGTTTATATAACTTATTTTCTTTATTGCATGTTTATATAACTTTAGTTCCTGGAACAGGTAATTGGAATTTTTATGCTCAAATTATAGTTATGTTTTTGAAAATTATTAATGTTCATATCCTCGTTTTAAGTTTAGCAAATCATTCCTCATTATCCTTTCATTTCTTTTCATTTCACGTAGATATTTTGTTACTTGCGTCCAGAAAGAAATCAGTAACACTAATTGTGAACACCCTAGTTATTCTCAATTAATGCAAATTCATTAAAGAAAGAGAGAATATATACTGTATATATATATATATATATATATATATATATATATATATATATATATATATAATATATATATATATACATACATACATACATACATACATACATACATACATACATACACGTATATATATATATATATATATATATATATATATATATATATATATATATATCTGCTTTGGCATGAGGTACACAAGAAGATAAACAATGATGGTAGAAGATTGAGTAACTGAACTATAGCAGTTTCATTATTTTCTCTACTCAGGAAGCGTAGAAATTGGTGGGAAGACATCTTTTACGAGAACGAAATAAGAAAAAAAGTGACAATTTTGGGCAATTTCATAGAAAAGAAATGACATCCAGCCCTCTTGGCCAGTAGCAGTAAGGAATATTGATGTCTGTAGGTTATGGGGAAGAGTCATCGCTTTTAGTTTTATGGCTTCGATCAGTCGTTTAGACTATCGGACTTTTTGTCCTCTATAGTCGTAAAACAGTGAGGGAAATGGACATGGAAATGGGAGACTGTATTAGATAAATTGAAGGTTGATTGATGTGTATCGTACCATTGAGATGTCCATTTATTGAAGAAAAATGTGTTGCATGTAGAGGAAGAACAGAAAAGAACAGACATGAGGAGTGTTAGCCTGAATTCCATGAGTTAAGGGAACTAGGGACCAAGGACATTAATGTTAGTTTAGGTTCAAAACACCAGTATAAATTATTGATTAATACAAATTAAAAGAGTAAAGCATTAAGGAACTTAAGATGAACCATATCTAATAATTTACAAACAAAAAGCATTCTTAAACTCTCGGTTCTTCATACACCGCACATACTATGCAAACTATTCTTATAATTCTTTTTTCTTTCACTTGTATTTAACATCCATAAATCAATCACTTAAACGAAAGATGGTTCTCTCAATATTTCAAATTTCATTATTCAAGGAAAAACTCTGAACCTTTACTCTTAATTTAAAAAATATCTTCACAGCTTTTTACACCTTTAATCTCTTCCTTTATCTCATATTTACACTTCCAGAATCCTTTCTCACCCACGATTCTTTTTCTCCACCTTACTATCACGTTACTCTCTCTCTCTCTCTCTCTCTCTCTCTCTCTCTCTCTCTCTCTCTCTCTCTCTCTCTCTCTCTCTCTCTCTTGGCGCTCAAGGGGAAGGCAATTAGTTGGCTTAAACTCGATTTCAGCCTCTAATTGTGGAATCCCCCTGTCGCCGTGACCGACGTCCTGTAACCTTTTGGTTCCCAAGGACCCTCGAAGACGATCAGCTCTTCTTGACCCAACCTTGATTTCCTACCTGGATTTAGTAATTACCTCGATTATTCATTAAGAGTTGTCTTGTGTTCATTCATTTGAGATCGTTATAATGCTCTAATCATTCAGAAGGGTCGTCATGATGGGGTAGGTTGTTAAGGATTGTGCTTGTTTCTTACAGTTTGATTTGTAATTTTAGCCTTTTTGATTGTACTTTTTTTCAATGTCTTCTAATTCATTATTTTCCTTTAATTGAAATGCACTTGTACCTTTTATAGGTTGTGTTTTCCCTTGGGAATCATTAGACGAAAAAAAAAAAAAAAAAAAAAAAAAAAAACTGAAATAATTTTAGGATGATTACGTATTCGTATACACAATATTGACCTTATGACATAATTTCAAACTGTAGCGAGCGTGATAAGATTTTAAGCATAAAGCATACTGTATCTTTTTAAGGCAGTTTTTAAAAGACAAATTTATCGAATTTTGAGAAATTTTCTGATCTTAAAATTAAAGATTTTTTAAGAATCATAGATTTAATAGATAAGATTTTGATTTATATTTATTATGTATTGTTGTCTCCATTATTCTAGTAATTATATTTAATATATAATTTATCTTGCGAGTTAGCTCTGTGAGTCAAGTTTCACTGAATGAGCTGGGAAATCTTTTACCTTTAATAATTCATGTTAATCTATTTATTTCAAAATCTCCTGATTAAGTACTTTGTTTGCGTAGTATGATTATCTTCATAAGTAATAACCATTACTTAATTGTTATTCATTTTTAGACCATATAAAAATGTGAGCCATATTATAAGAACATAAGCAGATTAGATTTTATACCTCCTTAAACTAGGATTTGACTTTAATTGTTAGAGATTAAGTTAGATTATATAACATCAGTCGCCATAATTATTTCCTTCCTTTATAAGAAATCAACGACATTTTGTATATTGAGTCATGTAACTGTGGCGTTCCTAATTCGTATTTGAGAAAGAAAATAGGTTATCTACTCTCTATTTTCATGAATGGACAGGCAAGCAATTGATCATTTTCCTCACCTTCAGCCTCTCAAAAGAAGCTATTTAGTATTCAATAGTTCTCAAATAGAGTTGGAAAATAGAAAAAAAGAGCAGCCCTCAGGAGGGTCTCGAGACAATCTCAAATTATTAAGTAACGAAAGCGATTAGTTGGTAGTGTTTTGAAAATTTTGTGAGTAGTTTTATAGCCCGAAATAAGAGGAAAAGGTTAAAAAAGGGATATATAAAAAGTTACTAACATTATGCAGTTAGATGATCAAGTATGAAAAAAATTGTCCAGAAATTGAAATATAAACGGAGAGTAAACGAATGCTTATTAAGGGACACATAAAATCAAATAGAAAACTAACTAAGTCGTATGATATCTGTTTCGTTCATTTCATTTCATCTCTTAAAAAGATTCTTTTCCATTCCTTTATTGATGCGAGGTTGAATGTCATGTTGAATGGAGAGTTACTTGAGGAGGAGGATCAGTTTAAGTACTTGGGGTCTGTTGTTGCAGCAAATGGTGGAGTGGAAGCAGTTGTACGTCAGAGAGTGAATGAAGGATGCAGATGTGTTGGGGCCAGTTAAGGAAGTAGTAAAAAAATAGAG
>NC_090726.1:34123281-34128281 GCF_036898095.1 Palaemon carinicauda | reverse complement strand
ATATTGACATTGTTATTTTTTTTTTAAATAGCCATTGAAAATGTGATAATCTAGTAAAAAATTTATTCTGCTCTATTGGGAATCATCATATGTTTGTTTAACTCCCATTCTTCCCCAAAAGGGTGTATCACTTTTGAAATAATTAATTCATAATCAAGACTAGAATAATTTCAATCGTTCATTTACATATTAATATTATGCAAAACATGTCTGGCGGCAGAGCTTTCTAAAGGAACATCACCACGGTCAATTAATTTACCGTTTTGTCTTCATTTGAAAGGTAAGTGAAGTAACGCATTCCAGTGCCAGGTTTTTGCATGACTTATATATCTATTTTAACCCAATTTGGCAAGCACGTCCTTCTCTCCTAAACGCATTAGATTTTTCAAGTGACCGTTTGCCAGACAATTACGCTAAGTACACTTGTTTATGAGCGAGAGTGATAGTTTTTTTTTTCAATGTTTTGGAAAGCATTTATTTGTCTGTTAGGACACTTCAAAAAATATTTTGATGAAAGATTGTTGGTGCACGTTTCTGCATTAAAAGCATTACCTACACATAAAATGGAAATGTCATGCTCTTTTCATAGTCTGGATACTATTTTATTGTTATTACTAGCTTGAAAAATAAATTGTTACAAACCCAAGGACCCCAACAAGAAATGATGCCCAATCCAAAAAAGAAATTGAGTTGTAAAAAATAAACTATTAATAGAATATCGTCACCCTCATAAACTAACTGCCTAAGTCATTTTCTCCACTTGTTGGGAAATCAAAGAAAAACCTTCTAATTTCCTAATTCTTTATATCATTGTCTTGAGATTCAATTCACAAATTCTTAACAGAAGAATTTGTGAATTAGAATTTGTTAATTGAAGCTCAATACAATAATATAAAGGATTAGGAAATGAGAAGTTTTTTTTTTTTTTATTTCGCAACAAGTGGAGAAAATGACTTAGGCAGTTAGTTTATGAGGGTGACGATATATGAAGATGATTGATAGTAATGAATAAATAAGTAACATGTAAACTAACCTCGTGTCAACTAGCTCAAATGAAAAGCGTTTGTACCAAATTTTGACTTATGAAGTTTCACTGTTTCAACAAAAAGTGAGAGAAAGGATATTCATTTTCGGTTTAAAGTTTGTATGTAAAAAAGGGATTTGGAAATGAAGTTTGAAATGTGTGATGTGTGCAAATGATATAGTGCTTATGTGAAGAGTGAAAAGAGAAACGGAAGAAACTAATGAATGAATTTGAAGGTGTTTCAGAGTTGGAAGTAAACAAAGATAGAACAATGAATATTGTCATTGTTGATGGAAAAATAAAAAAGATTATTCATAGACTGCGATAGCATATGGAATAAATTATGTATTATAAATCGGGAGGAGGATGAAAGAATATGTGAGGTAAGGACGGTAGTTAATATAGAAAAGTTAATATAGAATCTAATGTGGAATATATGAAAGATTGTTGAATCATCTACCTTCGTTAAAATGAAGTTTGGACATTCAATGCAAGTTAGAATTATTGAGTAATTGAGCTTATAATTTTTCATGTAAAATACCTGGGATAAGAATAATAGACAGTACGACAAATGAAGGGAAATGCATGCACAGTATGGTAAAAATGTAAGCATTTGTGATGTTATGGTCTAGTTCTTTATTAGGTAGTTTAGTCATGTGGGAAGAACGTTGAATGATATGTCAGCGAAGATGGCTACTCCTCAGAAAGATTTAATGATAAATTCGTATACGGAGACAACGAAACTACATAATTGAGTATGGAAGAGACGCACTGTCACGTCCGTCAATACTTGCATGGTGCAAGAAATTTATGGAGACAGGGACAGTGTTGGGTAAAGATAAGAGCGGACGACCAAGAACGTCTTTGACCGTTCTTCAACAAAGTCCATCGGTACTAATGCCAGACACTTACAGATATTATGTTCAACAGTTCACATCGTCTTACAAAAGAACTTATGATTGTACGATTTCTAAGGGCAACTCCTACCGGCATTCGAACCAAAAGATATGTATCTTTTCAAGACAAAAAGAGTATGCAGTTATCATGCCAGACGAAAATTCTGAGGATTGAACGTTCCTCAACCAAATTTGTTTTAGTTATGAGGCAACCTTTCATGTTCAGGGTAAATGTCTAATCGCATAATTGGTCCTTTTTTTTTCTTCAACTAGACATCACTTACTGCATATGTTTACCTTGAGCCTTTGGCTGAATATGTGGCACCATAACTTGATTACCCTCATCCAACTACCATATTCAAGCAAGGACATTAAGAACTGCATGTTAGTGTGATCCTAAATCAAACATTTCCTGAGTGATGGATTGGAAGGGATGGCCAAATTCTATGGACACCTCTTACACCAGATATCACTGTACTGGACTTCTTTATATGGGGTTATGTTAAAGATATCGTGTATGGAATAAATGTACAAGACATTACTGCCAATAATCAAAAGATTTCTGAGCTAATTGCCAACATTGATGAGGCTATGCTAAAGCAAACATGGTGAGTAATCGGGTACCCTTTTGATGTGCTTCGTGCAATTGATATAATGGTGCCCTTGCAGAAGTATATAAAATGAGGGAAAAACGTTTCAATATTTGCTCTTGATGTTGTAATAGTTTATGCAAATTTGTCTGCTTATTTGCCTCAAATATTTATTTTTATAGAAAGAGGCTCTATTGATATCTTGTATATATAGGTAAAGATAAAGGATAGAGCAGGAGATAGAGAATCATAAATAAATATAGTCTCTTACCTGAAGAGAGAAAATGAGACAAAGCTAAAAGCTAAAATTCCCTCGAGAAAAACTTCGGATGTTCCAGGGAAAACTTCAGGGCTTTCCTCCGGCACAGACGGAAACCAATATTTGATTTGACTTCTCTTTTCATATGATACTTTTATATTTTAAGGAAAGCTGTAGAATGTCTGTTATTTTATGAGGAAGCCTAGGCATGGTTGAAAAAACCTCTAATGTCTTTTGAGTGTGTGTGTGTATATATATATATATATATATATATATATATATATATATATACATATATATATATATATATATATATATATATATATATATATATATATATATATATATATATATATATATATATATATTACAAGCTAAGCTATAACCCTGGTTGGAAAAGCAAGATGCTATAAGCCCAAGCTCTCCAACAGAGACAAATAGCCCATTGAGGAAAGGAAACAAGGATATAAAAACTGCAAAAAAAGTAATAAACAATCAAAATGAAACATTCTAAGTACAGTAACATCAGATTAGATCTTTCATATATAACTATAAAAACTTGAAAAAACAAGAGGAAGCGAAATAAGAAAGAACAGCGTTCCCGATTGTACCCTCAAGCAATAGAACTCTAATCCTATAGAGTGTAAGGCCATGGTACAGAGGTTATGGCACTTCCCAAAACTAGAGAACAATGGTTTGATTTTAGTGTCTTTCCTCTGGAAGAGCTGCTTACCATAGCTAAAGAGTGTCTTCTACCCTTACCCTATGCATGGATAGGCTCATATGTGTATCATTGATATATAAATGCAAATAGGAATTGATACAAAGACACTTATGAATAAATATTCGGTGACAAAATTAATGCTCTATATTATCTATAATAAAGTATTCTAATCTGTAATATAATTATTTTTTAAGTTATTAGTGTAAACCGTTAACCCTAAAGAAACGCAGTTTAGTAAGAAATGAGCCATGAGAAGTGTTTAAATTCTTGAAAAAAAAAAATCTCAACTTCAGAGTCTAAGGCTCTAGAGCAGGATAGCTTTAACCCCGAAGCAAATCAATGAGGTCAAAACAATTAGAAACAGCTTACCCTTTTAGATGAACCCTGAGTGTATGCAATATTCAAGCCAGCTACATTCCTTCGCTGAAATATTAAACCGCTTGAAAAAGGAAAAAAAAAATTGGTATTTAAAACCTTTATGACTCCTTTATAAGAGAACTTGGATAATGATACCTGGAAAAGATGATATTGGTAATTTAATTGTTATTTGAAAACGTAAATGTTAAAAGGGAAATCATTCCTGAGCGCTGTTTGTAGTAAATTATACCAATTATTTCGGAAAACCATTAAATGAGAAATATATTTGCAGTCGAACATTCGGATGTATAGCATAGACAGACGTGTACTAAACATGCATTTAGTAAATTTCCAATTAATTCTACTTGTAGAATTTGATAACTTTTTATTCATTAATAAAATGATTATTTAAATAATTTTGGAGGCGTATACTAATTGATATATTTAAAGTCATAAAGATTAATAAGTGTAAAACCATTAAAAAGTTGAACGACGTTAAAATGTAACCATATGATTGTTTAAGAGCTATGGTATAAATAAAGATACTTTTAAATATTCTCCATTTTGCTCTAAAATTCTTTTAATTTCTGTCTATTATATAATGGCATATCAGTGGTTTCAACGCCCTTCTTTTATATCAAAATCAAACATATTTTCATATCGACCCTAACATCATCGCCTCACTCTGCTACTCTCTCTCTCTCTCTCTCTCTCTCTCTCTCTCTCTCTCTCTCTCTCTCTCTCTCTCTCTCTCTCTCTTTTTTATATTGAATTTACATATTACAAGAAATTGCCTATTTAAATTCGCTGACTCTGACTTTAGGATTTTTATGTGTGATAAAGTTGTGTTTTTGGTTATCAAATGTGGCAATAAACATTTCTGTATAATTTCAAAATACTACTAATTATCTTATGGAATAATATCATCTTTTTAGTTATTAACTTTGATACAAGTTCCTTGAGAATGTCAAATTTTTGGTCTCCCGATAGCTAAAATTCTCCTCGGCTATTGACGGGCCATATATGTAAGATATAATGAAGTCACATACAGAATAATTAATAAAATCGAAACATGATAGGATGAAAGTATTATGAAAAACATCAAATAGTTGATTAGCGGCACGTCAGGTTGGCCTTCAGTCGACAGCAA
>NC_090726.1:34113281-34118281 GCF_036898095.1 Palaemon carinicauda | reverse complement strand
TGTGTGTGTGTATATATATATATGTGTGTGTGTGTTTGTGATTGTTTGTGTGTGCGCGCGTGTGTATTTGTGTATCCATGTAAACTTACATTGTTGATATAGGAAACTCACTTTTTTGTTGATATAGGAAATTCACATTTTTATATATAGGAAACTCCTTTTTGTTGATATAGGAAATTTACAAATTCACCTTTTGTTTATATAGGAAATTTCGGTAATTATAGCAGGCATATTATTGGACTAGGAGCAACATCACAATTAATGAAAAATCAAAAGCAGAGGAGAAAACAGATTAACAGAAGAGGCGTATAAATGCCCCACCATTTAGGACGGTCGGGTAAACAAGAGTACAAATTACTAAACGTTGGCAGTTTCCTTTGAGGGCGCAGTCACTATTTTTGTCGAGACTTTTTTAACTTATTTATGGAAAGAAAAAAACTGTAAAAGAACATTTGGAAATAAGCGTAACAGAATGGAAAAAAAAAAAATATCCTCATAGCCTAAATAAAAGTAAATAGAATTTTCTTGGTGACACCAAAAACCCCCATTGCTGAAATTTGCAATGGGTTAAAATGGTGGTGTGCAATTAGTTAATAGAGCTCTCTCTCTCTCTCTCTCTCTCTCTCTCTCTCTCTCTCTCTCTCTCTCTCTCTCTCTCTCTCTCTCTCTCTCTCTCTCTCTCTCTGACATTTATTTATAGATTTATATTAAATATGTCCATTTACAGTATACTCATATTATTATTATTATTATTATTATTATTATTTAATAAGCTACAACACTAGTTGGAAAAGCAAGATGCTATAAGGCCAGGCGCACCACCTGGGAAAATAGCCCCGTGAGGAAAGGAAACAAAGGAGAATAAAATATTGTAAGAACAGTAACAACATTCAAGTAAATATTTCCTATATAAACTATAAAAAACTTTAACAAAACAAGAGGAAGAGAAATATATAATAGTAGTGTGCCCGAGTGTACCCTCAAACAAGAGGACTCTACCTCAGAGGCAGTGGAAGACCATGGTACAGAGGCTATGGCACTACCCAAGACTAGAGAACAAAGTGTTGATTTTGGAGTGTCCTTTTGGTAGAAGAGCTGCTTACCACAGCTTAAGAGTCTCTTCTACCCTTACCAAGAGGAAAGTAGCCACTGGACAATTACAGTGCAGTGGCTAACCCCTTTAACAAAGAAGAATTGTTAGGTAATTTCAGTGTAGTCAGGTATATGAGGACGGAGGAGAATCTGTGATGAATAAGCCAGACTATTCGGTGTATGTGTAGGCAAAGGGAAAGTGAACTGTAACCATAAAGAAGGATCCAATGTAGTACTGTCTGGCCAGTCAAAGGACCGCATAACTCTCTAGCTGCAGTATCTCGAGAGGTGGCTGGTTATTATTATTATTATTATTATTATTATTATTATTATTATTATTAGGTAAGCTACAACACCAGTTGTAGAAGGAGGGTGCTATAAGCCTAAGGTCTCCAATAAGGAAAGTATCCCAGTGAGGAAAGGAAATAAGGAAATAAGCTACAAGAGGGGAAATAAACGATTAAAGTAAAATATGTATGTGTATATAGACATATATATACATATATATATATGTATGTATATACCGTTATATATATGTATATATATATATATGTGTATATATCTATCTATTTATATATATATATATATATATATATATATATATATATATATATATATATATATATATATATATATATATATATATATATATAATGAAAATCAGCATAATATCATATATAGAAAATAGATTTCTACATCACATTTTCATTGAAACCCAGTCGGTTCAAGCGAAAGGCAATGAAGCTATCAATCATGGCATCAGAGGTTCCTACTTATTTTAAAGCCTTAAGTGGCATAATTGATATCTACATTACCTTTCATTTGAAGAGCCTACGACTCGATCACAATATGAAACAGATATATATATGTGTATAAATATATTTGTGTGCATATTCGTGTATCTTTGTATGTTTGTGTGGATGTAAGTTTGAATTTTGGAGTGTTTGTTTTAGGTGGGAGGATGCACATTTCATGAGAAAATTGGGATAAACCACTTGATTTCACTCTCGCTTAAAGTGCCAATATGCACTTCGTCGCTGTTAGTGTGTTGACATTCCCATATTGGTCTATCCATTATAAAGTCCTGTATGCAGACTTTTAGAAAAGGCATGATGGAGTTCTATATACATTGTTAATTTAGTGTTGTTAAAGATATATTTTTCTATTTCTATTGTTTCACTAAATAATATTAGTATATTGTTCTTATTTCACGTATCATATTACAAGAAATTATTTCCAGCTGGTCTAATTACAAATAATCTATTTTTGCATACAGTAACATGCAATTCACATACACAACCACTCACGTATATATATATATATATATATATATATATATATATACACATATATATGTATATATATATATGTATGTGGGTATGTATGCATGTATGCATGCATGTTACTCTATATACACAGTATATATATATATATATATATATATATATATATATATATATATATATACTGTATATATATGCATATATATATATATATATATATATATATATGTGTGTGTGTGTGTGTATATATATATTTATATATATATATATATATATATATATATATATATATATGTATATATATATATGTGTGTATATATATATATATATATATGTGTGTATATATATATATATATATATATATATATATATATATATATATATATATATTGCATGTAACTATATTTATGTATGGTGTACTTCTCTGAGAAGAGTAATTTAGGCAATGTTTTGAAACAAAATCAGTTGTCTTTGAATATTACCTGGCTGCTGAAACCAAACACAGGCTATTGCTTTAAAGATACTCCAAGAAAAATCATAATGCCATTTGTAATTGAAGTAATTTTCTAATTTGACTACTTCAGTCTATGTCCGATAGCAGTCATTAACCATGACTATTTCCAGCAGTCATCCGTGATCACTATAGAACGTTACTCACCATTAACCTTCATGCATTTTGGCGAAAAATAGCGTTTTCTTAATTATCTCCCATACTCATTACTTGATCAGTATGGTAGTTCGACACAGCACTCAGTAGGCCTCCCCCTAATTTTTGATACTTTAATGCATTGGCAAATCTCGTTAATTAAGGTGTTTACTCCTGTCATAATAAAGCCCAAGTCAATTGAGTTGGGTAAGTAGATAAAGCAATTCGAATACCTACACTCCCCCGTCCCTCCCCTCACTTTCTTTCCCTCCGTCTCGACCTTCCTCCTATCCCTCCAGTAACCACAATTCCTAGTTTCCCTGGTGTCGCTTACTCTACTTTTTCTCTAACCTTTTACATTTGTTAATAACTGATAGAATCGATATGTTGGATTTTTTTTTATTTTTTTTATTTTTTTGTAATTACTATTAACATTCCATGATATTGCTGTATTTCAGCAGGGTGTATAAGGAGTTTATAGTCATTAGCCTATTTATCCAGCTTGAACTTAACCTGAGGGCTTCTTTAAACTATGTAAAAATAATGAAGCACGCGTTTTACAAAGACAGGATTGATGGCCTTTACATATTGGAAATCAATGCACTGTCCAAATTACTCCCTTCATCCAAAAATAAAACATTTAGCCCTAATGGAGAAAGAAAATAAACTTTATATCCAAAAGTATATTCGAAAAAATATGTTTAATTCTGTGAACATAGAAATAATTTTTGTATAAGGGGATAAAGCCTGTTCGGTGTGGAGAAGCTCACCCGGAATAAGTAAACCCCCCTCCCCCCAAAAAAATATTAATATAGGGAAAAAGACGTCGTTATTTTTACTTTTGTGCAGGATATTATAATAAACCCAAGTTCGAACAATAAAACGAGTTTTAGTAATTTGTACAAATGATAGCAATGCTTTGAATAAAAAAAAAAAATGTTTCCGATAGTAAGTATGTAATAATGAAATATTGTGTATACTTTTCAGCACCTAAAATATATTTTTGAGAAAACTAAAGTGTATCAACAAAATCATCAATATTTTTCAACTGCATTGTGTCTCAAATAGCATTCATTTAAATGTTTTCGCTGTCGTTTATTATAAAATGATAGAACAACCACTTAAGAGGTAATTACAAAATTCTAGAAATAAATGCAAGAAATTTATATTAAGATATATTGTGTTTACGATCTAAAAATGCTTTGATATCAACTACTAGAAAGAATAGACGCCTAAGTTTTACATTGGAAATCAGACGATATATAGGCCATACATACATACATACATACATACATGCATGCATGCATACATATACATATATATATATATATATATATATATATATATATATATATATATATATATATATATATATATATATTTACATACATAAATACATATAATACATACATAGGTACGCACATATATACGTACTTATGTATGCATGTCTAACTTTGTGTTTTTTCACTTAGAAACAGCTATTATGGAAGGTGGAAATCATCGAATTTTATAGCCCTATTTTGTTTGGAAGTCGCATAATTCACTGCATAGGTCAACAGGTCAACCACGAGATTTAAGGGAACTGAACTGAAACATTCTTCCTCGCCTGGGAATCCAACTAGGGCGCTAGGGAAGTGTGTATTTGAACGAGATCTGATTCAGTGATGTCTCACGTATGCTTTAGATGTGATTTCGAAATACAAGGCCAAGGCAACTTCAGTCATCTCGTAAGTCTTCCAATTAAACTTAGAATAAAAGAGCCGCAGAGAGTTCGAAACGAGAGGATGCTGCAGGCAGTTAGTTATTCTAAGATTTAGAATGATGGTACGTGAAAGGCAGATTGAATGCGGTTAACATTACAACTGGATTATATATGATGAATTCGTGCGTTAGGATAAACTATATTTTCATGAATAATTTAAAAACTTCATTTTGGTTAAACATTATTTATATACCTGTATATATATATATATATATAT